>NW_026782655.1:0-122500 GCF_031769215.1 Ylistrum balloti | reverse complement strand
AAGCTCCTGCTTGGATGCAAATGAAAAGAAGCAATTGAATGAGTTATTTTTTTCATGAAATATTTTCTGTGTTTATTTCGAGTTTCCTCTTTTTTGTTTTCTAAAATAAGCGATTTTCATCAGAAAAAAGAATTAAATGGAATAACACGATAAACATTCCATTCAAAATGACGTTGTCTTCCTTTAAAAATAATTTAATGGTTAAACATCATGCATACATTTATTTTACTCTTACCACATAATAAACACTGTATATATCATATTTAATTAGAGACCATTAAATATTGCTTTCTTTGTAATTAACGTTAATCTTTTTATAGACACTACTTTAAAAAATTATGTTTGCAGCAAACTCACCCCAGATCTGAAAATCCTGTTGAAAGCATTTGTGATTTGATTCCATTGTCCTGGAGTGAGTGCTCGAACCTCACTTCTCACAAGACTGCGGGCTTGACGTTTGACTCGCCAGTGATCTGAAGTCATCTGCCGTAACATTTCATTGAATTTATTGATATTTTCCTGTGTTATATTAGGCTTGTATGCCCGTATTGTATCACCTTTGAAACAGTCCAAGTATGAGATAATTTGTTCTTTTTCCTGTTCCTGGCTCACTTCGCCGAATGTCACGGACATGTTATTACACTTGAACAAAGTCTTGGGGTATGTCCTCAGTTGGAATTTCGAAAAATGTTCATGGGCAAAAGTCATTGCCAATTGGCTGAGAAGGACACAGAAATAAAAAGCTAACGCCATGTTGTCCTATCGAATGAAATAAAAACAAAATTAAAATAAACCTTAAAGGGAATAAATAAAAGACATACCATGATATATTATCAATACTTTTTCACACTCATCTCATCAACTTATAGCCATTGGATGACTCTGTTTCCAGTACTTAGTTCACTGTTAAGGGGGTAAAGAAATCAACAATATATAATTATATGAACAGATTAAAAACATCAAAAATAGACTGAGATTAATATTTTCGAGCAATTTAGATTAAAAGTTTATCACAAAAATGACTGATTATACCTCTGATTAAACAATATATGTTTAAAATAAAATGTCTTGATACTGAATTACAAATTTAAAGAATCATAAACTCATTGAACTAAAATCCCATTAGAATTGGATATCTAATCATTAGGCGTACACAAATAACAAAGATTTGCAAAGTAATTTTTAGAAATGGCTTCTCTTATGAAAAATAATAATATTACAATTGCAATGTGTATTTATATTACTGTTATAATAATACATAGGATGTAACTTGAAGTCTGAGGCTTGCAACCCCCGCCCCGCACCATTTCCCCAATCTTTCTGTATGTGGTTGTGTGATTTGCTATGTTTATGTTTGTATTGATGTGTGTTGGCATATATGTGTATAGTGCATTCTTCAAGATTGTATGTTTACAAGTATTGTATTGGTTTGTTCATAAAATGGAATGTTTTTTCTATTATCAAACAAGTCAGCTATTGAAATTCTATTCTAGATCTATTTAATTTATACTGAGGTAAAATGCAAAATAATATGTTTGTTGTTAAAAGTTTCTATACATGTAATAACTTATTTCTATAGGAGTTTCTACAAGAGTGCTTATTACTGATTAAAATCAACTCACCATTCTGTGTCTTATCTCATCAAGACTGATTTGACAAAGTGACTGGAATTTAAGAACCCCCGCTACATGTATAGTTTAGTACGTCCATAACATCCATGTCACGTAATTGTCAGAAGGTATGATGGATGGTTGCATAAATAGATAGAATATCTTACCTGTTACTTTCGTTTTCATTGTCACTAAAATTATTACAAAGGCGGAATCACAACAAAGACTTCATAATTTCATAATTAACCATAAAGATGTTTTTCTAATATGTTGTGGTCTATATGACAGATAGATGTCTTATTAGCTTACGTGTATATACATATATATATACATATATACGTCTGTTATTTATTGGGTTGCGATGCAGCGGACGCAGTTCAAAGATTGTGAAATAATTCATGATAGAAATGACTGATATGGTTGTGCCTTAAGGTAATAGATACTTATATGATATGCATACATTTTGATCAATGTCAATACATTTCTCAATTCAATAAAGCAGAGTGTTGCTGAGCTCTAAACAGTGTTCCATGAAACTAGTGTACTAATTTGATAAATTCTAGATTACAACGAGACGAATGTAAGATACTGTTTATGAAATGTCGACAATTATCAAATAAGCATATGGATTTGGAGAAATCCAGATTGATGAAGATTATAGGGAAGTTTAATGGTCGTCAGTGGGAAATGTGGTTGTGTGATTTGCTATATTTATTAAAATAAATTGTTATGTATTTTGACTGAGAAAAAAACCCCGAGCTACTGCTGTAATTAATGTGTGACGTCATAATAAAGTAACTTCATAGACATCATAGAACATAACCCATGAGATGCAATATTTTTTTCTAATTTGAAATTTCGTGTAACGCTTTGATTTTATATTAAAGATATACAAGAGAATAACATCTGTTAGTACAAATTTAGAATTAAGTGCAGCCATAAAATGTGCATATTTTCCAATATTGAATGATACGTGTTTTATAGATTCCAGATCTTCTGATAAAAAATTGCCCTTTAATGGATACTCTTTGTTTGCTTCACATAACAAAACCAACAAAGAAAATACATGTTAACGAAATCATACTTCAAACATAAATTGTATCAGCTAAATTTAACCTAAATAAACTGTATATTTACAGAGATAAAGGTAAGTGTTCCAGATATCACTTTAGTTTTTTCGTGAGCTATCAAACCATCAATACTGTAAAGCCAGATATTACTAAATATCATCTGAGGGACAACAGCTGAAATGCGCGTTTTGCTTCTACGTTAATTAAAGGAGATAAAAGCGATAGCCGCGCGTGTAATCTGACGTAAGAGATTGCCGCGGTTATAACTTGACATAAGTAATTGTCGCGGTTGTAACCTGGCGTAAGAGATTGCCGCGGTTATAACTTGACATAAGTAATTGTCGCAGTTATAACCGGACGTAAATGATTGTCGCGGTTGTAACCTGGCGTAAGAGATTGCCGCGGTTATAACTTGACATAAGTAATTGTCGCAGTTATAACCGGACGTAAAAGATTGTCGCAGTTATAACCTGACTCTAGTAATTGTCGCGATTATAACCTGCCGTAAGAGATTATCGCGGTTATAATCTGGCATAAGTGATTGTCGCGGTTATTAATGTCACGGGTACAGCCTGTCATAAGTGATTGTCGCGGTTGAAACCTGACGTAAAGACATTGTCGTGGTTGTATTCTGACAGAAGTGATTGTCCCTTTTGTTACGTGTCATAAGTGAATGTCGCGGTTGTTACATGACACAAGTGCTTTTATCGAAATAGACCCTATTAACGTATAAGCTGTCAGTAATTTTACAATCAATTTCACGGTCTAAATGGTTGAGTCTCGTGAACAATTTCTATTGAACCGTAACCGACTTTTTAAGATCGCTTATCTTATATGTTATGATTAATCATCTGATTGGTTATTCAGGTTGATATGTCAGGGATTGACCCCAATGTTGTATTGACTCATTCACATCACACTTCCTTCAGAACACTTTTCCGTATAATTGAGGTCAGGCTATTTTAAAAGCGCATATCTTAATATCAGGACATTTTATCAAAGGCTTGTCATTACATGTCGATGATATGATATTATAAATGGAGAATGTTTGAAATATAATATTGCCTTTTAAGCTAATTTCAATTTAAAATCAGGTTTGGATATTCAAAAATCTTAATAAATAAATTTTAAAAAAGGGGAAATCTAAACCGATTACACAAATGTAAAAAAACTTGGGCGATATTATTACTCTCAATAAAATTTCATTTTGTTTTTTATATTGAATATCCATTTTTATCTGCTAGATGCGCTAGAAAAAAAAACTGTCGCTTCCATGAGTACCGACTAACAACTCAATCCAAACCAAAATACAGTATTTAATCAAAGATACTTGTAGGTCTTCCTCGATTTAATGAATATTTCTGCCCTGCCCGGTCTGGAGTTGTACTTAACACTACTAACTTCATGCATTGAATAATGACTGTCGACTCGTTAAAATACGTTTATCAGCATGATTCATTAGTGTGTGTGCAGAACAAAGCATGGCAATATTATCATAATTCAAACTCAAATTCAATAAAACAAGGCAAATATGAACTTAGGAAAGATTTACACGGTGACTCATGAAAAAGGAAAACGAGAATAAAACCAAGTCTTCTGCTTAATCGATTACACCCGCCATGTAAACCTTGGTCAATCCAAGTATATAAAGTTACGTTCTCCAAGGAAAGGAGACGAGATATACAACAACGGAACCAACAGGCATACTAACATCAAACACATTCAGCTTAATATTACACAAAGTGATAGAATATCTCACTAACGAGATAAACGTATTTAAATTGTCCATTGTAAATTGTTAATATCTGTAACAGGCAACAATGAGGTATTAAGCCCTGAGCGGACTATGAGTGACATGACTAGGTCAGTTAATTTGTATTATGTTTTTCAACAACCAGCAAAGGAAGATATACACCTAGATGTATAGGGTGCGAGATGATATATTAAGCTAACAAAACATGAGGTTTAGTAAGATTCGGAATAAAAAACGGCAAAGTCGTTCTTTATTTGTTTTTTGGATTTAATGTTGGTTTGTTTTAATAATTTCCTGTATCAACTGATATTTATAAATTCGCTAAAATATGTTAAAATATGTATATGTGATATTTTCGTCTTGTATTCGTCTCTCTTCAGATAAAATAATGCCCACTATTTATTTAGGAAGAAAATAATGAAAACTGGATTCGCTAAGTAGATTATACATCCAGAATGTTAATATCTAATGTTATTTTAATTACATGGCAAATGAGAAAGAAACATTGATCTAATAATAAAAATTAAAATATTGCCACATTTCATTTCTTTGGGCATTGCCTTAAGTACAACAGGATTGAGGAAACAGTATGACAAAGCTGAAACAACGTGTCAGCTAGCATTACAGAAAGGAATACATTCATTACAATTAAAAGACAGTGATAAATTACGCACTATAAATATTTTGTGATTGATTGTATTTACACTGAATGCGATTAATTAATTAGATTTCTTTCGTTCAAAACGTTATATCATCCCGTAAAACCTTTGAAAGTGATTATCATCTCGTCATGATTTTCTTTCTTTGTTTATTTCTATTGTTTTATTTATTCATTTTATTTTTCCATTTATTTATTGGTTTATTCCATTTTCACTTAAGACAAGATCTTGTATACCTACATACTAAACACTATAGAATTTTTGGTTTATTCCATTTTTCACTTAAGACAAGATATTGTATACCTACATACTAAACACTATAGAATTTTTGGTTTATTCCATTTTTCACTTAAGACAAGATCTTGTATACCTACATACTAAACACTACAGAATTTTTCAGTACTGATATAATTGACATAAGCTAAGATTACAATTTCTAAAAAGGCACGTACCCGGTGATCTCGTACTTTGGTTAATTGGCTTTGTTTCATTTCAGAAACCGATGCTAGTTGTGGCTTTGGCGTTGCTCAAAGATCATTTACATTGTAATTGTTATGATGGGTTCAAATCCCAGACGTCTCCCTTGTACTTGTGGAAGGACGGAAGAGATAGCCAATGCTCTTCAGCAATATTGTGTTTATAGCATAGCGTTTAGAGCATAGCAACTGTATTCTTCTCTTATCATTTCTGTTCTGAAACAAATGTTGAAAATAGAGAAGATTCAATACAGGGTACTTACCAAAGCGGTACGATGACATTTTGACCGTATATTTACTTTGAAAATTAAAAGAAAGAGATACATCGCTTTAGAAACATATACACGTAAAGCCACACTACCATGCCTGTATGGCTCTATTGTATCTAATTCTAAATTTGTATTTAAAAAGCTATTCAATTGTGTGCTTTTTCGCACACTTTTCGAGATTGCAGGTTGTAGACGGTGCTGGGGGACATGAGTACCTGAATTTGGCCGTAATGTAGTGAAACGCTAGTTTTATATTGTCCGTCTGCTCTGGTAGTCAGGTCAGGGTTCAGAGTTCATTCTTTGTACATCGTGGAAAAATGCATCATGAGATATGTTTACGTGAAAGTCCAAAGGAAACAGACTTGCGGATTTAGCAAGGCTTAGGTGACCCATAAGGCAACTTTAATACGGTTTAAACGTTTGAAGTTTGATTAATTTTGTTGAAATATGTACTAAGGACAGGTTAATTTCTGTATTTTTCAGTTTTTTACCGCAGGTTGGGGCGCAAGCTAGGTGCAACCAAGAACCCCTACACTGTGTTTGTGATGATTGTGAACTATGGCTATAGGAACTAGGAACTTTGTATATGTAATAAAGGAACTCATTGAAGGCGTTTAGTTTGTATTTCTTTGGACTCACTCGACATCACAGTAAAAAACTCATGGCTGAAAACCCGGGAAAAAGAACCATCAAAATGACGGAAAAGGCACGTCAGGCATTTGAGGACACAGTCGGCAAGTATAAACATAGACTGTTAAATTTATACAGAAATTTAGATTGTCTCATAACTGATATTGAGTATGAAAATATGAACTTGGATGAATTAAAATCCTTGGCATCAGACATTACCCAATCATATTAATCCTATGAACAAGTTTCAACCAAATTCAGTAAATATTTGGAAGAAAGTAGAACGGAACAAGGCCAGGAAGAATTATTATCTCATATGATAGCTGTGGAAACATTAAAATCCCAGTGTGACACGGTTTTGGACCAAATTCAATCATTTATTGACAAAATAAAACCAGTTCAAACTGTATCAGTGGTCGATAACATTTCACAGGGGTTTGTAGTCGAGGAAAAACCTCGGCATAGTGTAAGTGAATATAAAAACGGCGTTTCGGATATTATGTCAATAAAGTCGAAAACAAGTAAAACCTCAGTGCGTTCTAGCATAACTAACATCTCCAGGGTCAGTTCAGTATATATGAAACAACGAGCGAAATTGGAAGCGGCCAAAGTGAGGCTAAAATTTGCTGAGAAAGAGGCCGAATTGCAAAAATCCCTTCAGCTGTTAAAATCACAAAGAGAACTGGACGAGGCAGCAGCCGAGCTTAAGGCTATGGATGACGTTATTGACACTGGTAGCCCTATCAGACATTGTTCACAAGCACCGTCGGATGATGAGGAGTTACACAGGAAGTCTAGGACAGTTGAATTTGTGCAAAGTCAAGCCGAAAATTTGAACACCGGTTATGAAACATCCGACCCCTATTCACATAAAGTGCCGTTAAACGTTGAGGCTCGAGAATTCACCCCAGGTCAGTGTGTAACTGGACTGAATGATTTGACCAAATTTATGCTAAAGAAAGACTTGCTTATGGGTAGACTCACTCAGTTTACTGATAAACCCGAGGAGTATCGTGTCTGGAAAATGTCATTCCTAAATGTTGTAAAGGAACTTGATGTAAGCCCTCAAGAACAATTAGATTTATTATCGAAATGGTTGGGGCCAGAATCTCGAAAACAGGCTGTAAGTCTACGTGCTGCAAACATACACGACCCATCCCAAGCCTTGTGTAAAATCTGGACTAAGCTCAGTGAGAAGTACGGCGCGCCCGAGCAAATTGAGTTATCTTTGAGGGAAAGGCTAAACAAATTCCCGAAATTAACGAACCGAGATGGTCAGAAATTATTTGATCTTTCGAACATATTGGCGGAAAATCAGGCAGTAAAGGAAAACACGGCGTTCAGCTCGATAATGGCGTACTACGATTCGTCCAGCGGTATAAACCCAATTGTTTGCAAGTTACCCGTGTTCATACAGAACAAATGGACTGACTATGCGTACAGATATCAAACCGAGCACAATGTTACATATCCGAAATTCAGTGTTTTCGAGAGGTTCATACAGGAAATGAGCTCGCGAATGAACAACCCGAGTTTCAATTACACTGATGGTACTGCGGTACCTAGCGTCAGCAAAGAACAACGTCGTACTGCGTCTACCGGAAGTAGGAATGCATACGTCTTTTCAAAGAGAACGGAAGTTAATAATGTGCCTACAGCATTTTTGTGCCCACTACATGACAGTGCGAGAGAAGTGAAGCATTTGTTATCAGATTGCCACCTGTTTCTATCGAAATCCAAGGACGAAAAGAGGGAAATTCTCTTAAAAACACAGCGTGTGCTTTAAGTGTTGTAAGGACAAACATTTGGCCAAGGACTGTACAGAAAAAGTAATCTGTACTGTGTGTAAAGGTTCATCGCATTGCACTATGTTTCATGATGACAAATATCAGCCCCGTCAGTCTCACGGCGAGGAAAGGACAAGTATCAGGGGAGACAATCGTAAGATAAATTCCAAGTGTACACAGTTGTGCGGTGAAAGCGGTCCCTTCGTGGGGAAATCGTGTGCAAAAACGGTGTTAGTAAATATCTACAAGGACGGACAACTTAATAATGTGTTGCGTGCTTATGCCATTATAGATGAGCAGAGCAATCGGACATTGGCCAACAGTGAGTTCTTCGATTATTTTGGAGATCATTCTACGGAAACCGGATACGTACTTTCATCATGTGCCGGTGAAATTCAGGTAACCGGGAGGCAAGGCAGCGGATACGTAATGGAATCATTGGACAAGGAATACTCATTAAAATTACCGTTGATTACAGAATGCAATCATATTCCGAATGTGAAACAGGAAATACCTACACCGGAAGTTGCACGACACTATAGTCACATGCAGGACATTGCTCATCTTATCCCAGAGTATGAAAACGATACGCCCATATTGCTTCTCGTTGGCAGAGATCTCATTTCGGCGCATCATGTGTTGGAACAGCGAACTGGACATGAACGTGAACCATATGCACAGAAATTAAAATTCGGTTGGGTAGTTGTAGGAGAATCGTGCCTAGGTCTCGTTCACAAACCTACGGTCATAACTGTGAGCAAAACGGTCGTTTTACCCGATGGCGTCATGGAAGGGGAATTTATTAAGGACGAGTACGGTAATTGGAGTGCACCGTTACCGCTAAAAAAGGAACAACCTACTTTGTCAAACAATATGGATCAGGCAAGGCATCGCGCAGAAAATCTACGAAAGTCGTTACTGAAAAATCCTACTAAGCGCGAAGAGTTTTGTGCGTTTATGCAAAACATTTTTGACAAGGAGCATGCAGAGGTAGCTCCCGAGTTACAAGACGGTGAGGAAGCATGGTATCTACCGATATTCGGGGTTTATTATCCCCAAAAACCCAACAAAATCCGAGTCGTGTTCGATTCGGCGGCGAAGTTTAATGGACATTCGCTTAACGACATTCTCATGACAGGTCCGGATCTCATAAACAATTTGGTTGGTGTGTTAATAAAATTCAGGAAGGAACATATTGCGATTATGGCCGATGTTGAACAGATGTTCTTCAACTTCTATGTGCACAAGCGTGACAGAAACTTTCTACGTTTCTTATGGTTTCAAGATAATGACCCCACACAACCGCTAAGGGAATTTCGTATGTGCGTGCATGTGTTTGGCAACTCGTCTTCTCCGTGTATTGCCACACTTGGATTAAGGAAATCTGCTTGCGACCATATCAATTCTTCCGCGTGCGACGAGGTGTGTTGTTTCGTCAAAGAGAGCTTCTACGTTGACGATGGGTTGACCTCTGTATCTGACGAAGGTCACGCAGTGCAGTTGTTGAGAGACACTCAAGCTCGATTACGGTAAAACGGAAACATTCACTTGCACAAGTTCTCGTCGAACAGTGTTGATGTTTTAAAGCAGTTTCCAAAAGAGGATACCAGCGAAATTTGCGATATGGACTTCGATGATATCGTTCATAGGAGTCTCGGACTACGTTGGAAAGTCGGTTGTGATACGTTCACGTTTAGTGTTTCTGATGAGGTGAAACCGTTCACCAAACGAGGCGTACTTTCTACAATACATAGTGTATTCGACCCCTTCGGCTTTGTGGCACCAGTTATTCTCGGAGGCAGACTATTAATGCGAAATGTGTTATCGTCAAAGAATCTTGACTGGGATGACCCTTTACCTCCGGACTTGAACTCTGATTGGAAAAAATGGAAGTCTTCGCTTAAAGATCTGGAACAGTTAGAAATTTCGAGATGTTACTCCAATTCGTCATTGGAAAAGGCAATTCGTCGTGAACTAAATGTATTCTCAGACGCGTCAAAGGATGCCATAGGCGCAGTAGCATACATAAAAAATTATGACGTACAGGAAAATGCTTCTGTTGGATACTGT
The DNA here is from genome assembly GCF_031769215.1 of Ylistrum balloti. Classification (NCBI taxonomy): domain Eukaryota; kingdom Metazoa; phylum Mollusca; class Bivalvia; order Pectinida; family Pectinidae; genus Ylistrum; species Ylistrum balloti. The sequence continues at coordinate 112,176 of NW_026782655.1, read as the reverse complement.
AACCCCACTGTGCCCCCGCTCGCGTTGTGTTTCCCGAAGAAAAAGCCAAGTCCAAATTCCTTTCTACTTGTTGTTTATACAGCACAGTGAAGTCCACAAGAAGGCTCGCTCCCTATCACGCTTCCGTAGAGTCAGTCCCACAACCGGAAGTTGTCCCTTTGGCATCCCTAGATCCAAGTGCAATGAGCAGCGAAAACTGCCCAGTATTTATAGGGGAAGCCAAAAGTCGGACAACTCCGCAGGTGGAAATTCCTCAAGAACAATGGTTGATCCTGGCGACCCAACCATATCAAGATTCTGTCAAAATGATACCGATTTGGACACAAAATGCAGAATCTTGGCGCCATTTGTTATTGTGTATGGGATAAGTGCTGATGGATTGGGGATGCACATTTAGTGCAACGACCGTTGATTGGTCCATTCCCCAATCCCAGGAAGCTATTGTCTGGAATGACAATTGGTACTACCAGTCTTCAGACCCACAGCATATTGGTCACTATTTACATATATAATAATCAAATACTTAACAATTACGCAGAACCTAACATCTGCTAAATCGGTCATGTTTACCTTACATACTCATAATGCTGTACCAAGCAACTATATACAGTTCACTATCTAAACTATTATTTTCTCATGACCTTGAAATATTTTACGTTATAATTATACAATCATCGTTACTCTAACTGTACTGCACTGCTTATATATACACATCACATTTGTTTATATGAATTCTGGCTACCATTGTTTACATAAGTCCCTACTTGGCTATGCAGTGCTGGACAGGTAAAGATCATATTTGGTGCAATATACTATGTACATATTTAACACTCAATTCCTGTTATAAGCTAAATTAAACAACAATAAATTCATGAAAATTATTAACATGTTACATTCAATCACGCGCATGGGAACTGACTGTACTTATACGAAACCGCTTACTCTTATTAGCATCTACAGGAAAGTTATACTTTCGTCGATGTTATATGGATGCGAATTATGGAATAATCTAACTCAATCTACGGACATCCACTCGATCGGATATGTGCGAAAGTATAGTCGGACTACACAGGATTCAGTGTGAAATTGAGAAAAGAAAAATGTACTTCTTACGTTGTATTGTTGATTGTTCACCAAACAGCATTCCAAAAAGTATTTTTATTCGTAGAGTTCTTAAATATATAGATGGACCGAAATCAAAGCAAATGGGGTTTATCCCTGATATCCTAGCAATCTTAACCAAATATGAATTATTAGAATGGATACAGTATTATATCCTATGCGCTGAATTCCCGTCCAAGGCTCAATGGAAACTTTTAGTTAAAGGAGCTATTCAAATACGCGAAGATCGCTTATTGATCGAGAGAATGAACAGTGATGACGAATTCGTTCGATTTCGATCTGTCCACTCTACCTATAATAAGCCGTATGTCATGCTCAAAACACCGGACATCGACAAAAGGACAGTCCTTTATATTTGTAAAATGCTAACGTGTGTTCCTGTAGAACAGTACAATACATGTACGTTGTGTAACAATCCGTTTTACGACACAATAAGACATTTTGTCACAGAATGTACAAGTACATTTATTTTGAGAGACACATTCATGATAAAAGTCGTGGATTATTACGGTGTACAACCATATTTGATCATGTCCAGCCTTGCAGAAGAACTCCTGCTCCAGACAATATTTAGAGGGAACATTTCGGGATTTGAATTTGAAAGTAATTCTATAACAGAGGAATTTACAAAGGACTGTGCCTATCTACTGCATAAAACAGCGGAAATGTATTTCCATGCTGGTGAACTGTGAAATATAAATGTATTTTGAGCTCAGAAAATTGGTCAAAAGTGATCCTTGATTGCAATGTGCTTTTAGCACTCATCTTCTTCATGTAAATTTATCCATTTCTTTTTCTGTACTCTCAGCTTTGAGGAATAAAGAATGATGATTTAACACTCAATTCCTGTTATAAGCTAAATTAAACAACAATAAATTCATGAAAATTATTATTTTCATATTTTAAATTTCCAACCAACATTATATACAATAAAATACTGCTTCCTGTTCATATAACCATTTCCGGTTTAACAACAGAGTGATCTACTTGATAGTGTCACAATACGTTCTTGGCAAATCGAAAGTAGCGCCTTCCCACGGACATACCATTCCAAGACTAGAACTATGCGCGGCTGTTCTGGCTACTGAACTCGGTTTATTTATATCCGAACACGTCGATGTTGTGTTTGACGCCACCTACTACTATACCGACAGTCAGGTAGTACTAGGGTATATATTTAACGACACGCGCCGTTTCTTCGTTTATGTTGCTAATCGGATTGACAAGATTCTGAAGTTATCTTCCAAACAGCAGTGGAGTTTCGTTTCTAGTGAATGTAACCCTACCGATAGTGCGACTAGGCCAATGCGTGCGAAAGACGTTGGAAAGTCAGTGTGGTTGAATGGACCCGTTGACGTCATGAGTGATTTGCAAAGTTCGTATAGAGACCAAGTATTTCCGTTGATCGGTAACGACGACGGTGAAATAACGTTCGTCAACGAAACAAATGTCATGAAAACTCACGTTCGGAAGGACTTCGCTCTCGATTCTGACCGTTTCGCGAGATTTTCGTCATGGACTAGGTTGGTTAGTGCAATAACCTTACTGAAACAAGTCGCGCATCGTCATCACAACGGAACAGACAATCCAGACGTGTTGCGTTTTGCTAACGATTCAAAGAACCTCATACTGAAGGTTGTTCAACAAGAGTTTTATTCGATGGAAATCGACTGTTTGCAGAAAGGACTGCCGTTAAACAGGAACAATTCTTTGTTGAAATTGTCGCCGTTTCTAGACGACGAGGGGCTCCTGAGGATTGGTGGTCGGATTCAGAATAGTGACATTGACTTACCTGGAAAGGATCCGATCATTGTCCCAGCAAAACATCATGTGGCTACTCTAATCGTGAGACATTATCACGAGAAATCGGAACACCAAGGCCGACATATTACGGAGGGTAAAATACGTTCTTCTGGTTATTGGCTAGTGGGAGGAAAGCGATTAATTTCCTCTATTTTACATCACTGTGTCGTGTGCAGGAAACTCCGAGGAAAGATTGTGGAACAAAAAATGTGTACTTTACCGCAGGATCGTTTGACACCATGTCCGCCTTTCACTTACATTGGATTGGATGCGTTTGGACCATGGAATGTGCGCGCGAGAAAAACTAGGGGAGGACAAGCTAACGCAAAACGTTGGGCTATAATATTCTGTTGCATGGTATCGAGAGGGATACATATTGAGGTCGTAGAGGAGATGAGCACATCTTTCTTCATTAACGCACTGCGGAGATTCATCGCGATCAGAGGACCGGTAAAGCACATTAGGTCGGACAAAGGATCTAACTTCGTAGGAGCCGTTAAGGAACTTAACTTGAATGTTATTGACGTCGAGGACAAATCCGTGAAAGACTTTCTTTCAGAGGAAAGCATCACATGGACTTTTAATCCTCCATATGCCTCCCACATGGGCGGATCTTGGGAACGGCTTATTGGTACCGTTAGAAGGATTCTGGACAACATGTTGCGTAATACTGACACTAAACACCTCACGCATGAAGTGCTTACGACTTTTCTAGCCGAAGCGTGTGCTATACTGAACCAGCGACCACTGGTACCCGTATCTGACGACCCTGAAAACCCAGTGGTATTGTGGCCAAGTACTCTCATTACGCAAAAGACTGACGTTCCAAATGTAGATCTAACCTTGGTAGACTTCTCAGTGAAAGACATGTTTCGATCCCAATGGCGATGTGTTCAGGTATTGGCCCAGAAATTTTGGAACGCGTGGAGAAGAGACTATCTACAATCGCTACGAACGCGACAAAAGTGGAATCACGAACGTTCAAACTTGAAACAAGGTGACATTGTTTTGCTGAAGGATCATGACTCTCATCGTAATGACTGGCCAATGGGAATTGTTGAATGCGTTTTCCCTAGTCACGATGGTCTTGTTCGTAAAGTCAGAGTTAAGACAATTCGTAATGGACGATCGGTTTCGTATATCCGTCCTATTACTCAGTTAGTACTATTGATGGCAGAGTGAATTATTGTGTTGAACATTGACAGCGACGAGTGAATTTTATTGCTTAGAAACTTTAGTTTATTGTTATTCAGATAAGTTTTGATATTATATATTTTCATCGGGTTATAAATAATATGAATGTTTACAGGGTTTAAATGTAGTAGTGATTCAGCAATCAGGCGAGGAATGTAGTGAAACGCTAGTTTTATATTGTCCGTCTGCTCTGGTAGTCAGGTCAGGGTTCAGAGTTCATTCTTTGTACATCGTGGAAAAATGCATCATGGGATATGTTTACGTGAAAGTCCAAAGGAAACAGACTTGCGGATTTAGCAAGGCTTAGGTGACCCATGAGGCAACTTTAATACGGTTTAAACGTTTGAAGTTTGATTAATTTTGTTGAAATATGTACTAAGGCCAGATTAATTTCTGTATTTTTCAGTTTTTTACCGCAGGTTGGGGCGCAAGCTAGGTGCAACCAAGAACCCCTACACTGTGTTTGTGATGATTGTGAACTATGGCTATAGGAACTAGGAACTTTGTATATGTAATAAAGGAACTCATTGAAGGCGTTTAGTTTGTATTTCTTTGGACTCACTCGACATCACACGTAAACTGCATGCCACGTTTTGAATCATTCGAATGGTGGCACGATTCATGATATATTCATGTAGTTGACGTTATTCTGATCTGATAGATGAAAACAACGAAATTTATTAAATTATCGGGCTGTGCATCTCCCCATCCTGGTTTAGACTTTTGTTTAGATCACTTTATATTTTCTTAGTCGCCTCGTAGACTTCAAAATTTTAGAACCATAGCATCACAGCTGTATGATGCAGTCCAATTCATTGTGTGGTTCTATTGTATCCAATTCTTAAATTGTATTAAATGTACTATACATTTGTGTGTCTTTTGTACAATCTTAGATTTCAAAATTACAGCCTCTACATTTCCTTCTATCCCCTGCTATGAAACGCATTCATGAATTATGAATACAATATCTTAGTGTTCTAAGACTTTTATTATTTCTGCTCTAATCAATCTTTCAAACAAATGTGTTTTACCAGCTAATACCCTACAATATTTTTAAAGCGGAATATCCATGTTATTTCTTTTATATTACGCTCATTGCATCCATGCCTTTCAACTGCAAGCAAACGCTGGTCAGCTTGTACTTATTCTACCTTTACTTATAGCTAAAATACCGGGTTTTTTTTTCAAATTAACAATTAATGTTTTGGACGATTACATGATCTGATTAATCACTTTTATTCCTGGTAATCAGTTATGGATTTACTGAACATAGCAAACTAAGGTGCAAATGTTCTCATTTACAGTGGACAGATTGATTCATGATTTTTATTTTTGACAACGATGACGGACAAACTCCTTTTTAAAGATCCTAATGAGATGTCACCTTTTTGCTTTAAAGGTGAACGCAATAGTTCTGTTGGTTACAGCGTTTGCTGAAACAATCTGAGATGACGATTCGAAGTGCGTTGTTTGATTACCCATTCTTTTTAATTTGAGAAGCTGGCTGGTCTGTCCTGACGCGGTTGTGTCCTTGGGGCAAGACATTTTACCCTAATTGTTCTAGATGACATGCACCAGATCTCTCGTATGTTCTCAACGAGGTAGTCACCAGCTTCTACAAGTAGACCCTGACTCAATAGAACAGTGATTGTTAACTGGGCGATACACCCAACAATCTAAATAAAAAAAATCTCTTGCAACATTGACGAATCCCAAAAAGAGAATGAATTTGTATCGTTGAGTTCTGATACTAAATTTGTGTTGAAAGCACAGCAGTGGTTTTATTTAGAATACAACTAGATGACCTCTCTCTATGTATGTTCATATCATCTAGAACTTCTTATTTCTACACAAATGGACTTGACGTCCTTCCAAAATTTATCTAGGGCCGGATTGCTTACGTTGACACTGAAATATGTTGTCGATATAAAAAGACTCCTATTAAGTGGAAACATAATAACATGAAAAGACTTTCAAGATACATGTATATTATGTATACTAATTAAGTGGTTAGAGGACAAAGAGGGTAGAAACTTAAGTAAAGTATTCAAGAGAATATATCTGTAACAACAATCAGAACAACGGTGTGGTGTTGGAATTAAGAAAGAGAAAATGTTAACCACATAAATATACCTTTCTAAAATAATTATCATAAAACTAATATGTAAGTTGATTTGAGAAATTCATAAAAGGTACATTCTATTAGAAAGACTATAATTAGCTCCTTTTTCACTGAACAAAAATTATTATGATTGAGTTGAATACTTCCTTCATGAATGTTTCTGTATGAAAACTTTTATTTTAATTATAGGTTTCCTTTGTCATAATTCATCTAAATTGTGTAGAAAAGATATGATTGATTTCAAATGTGAAAAAAGGCAGATATAATTACCTGAATTCTGGCCCATTCTTGTACTACATAATATGAACATGAACAAGAATGATAAGGTATTTAAATTGAGTGTCAGACCAATCTTACATATTTTGAAAAAATATGCAAATACGTTTTACTTACGAGATACTAAAATTATTCAAATGAAAATATCAAACAAAGAAAAGTTTGTTTATCATATTGTGAATATAAGCTCTGCTCCAATGAGGGGAAAAGTGGAAGAGTGATTAGGCCAGCTCCTACCGACAATTCACTCCTCCTTCTTTCATCAGAATCTTGATAATCTGGTTATTATATGTCATGTAAAAACATTCTAGATTTACTAAAATCATAAACATTAACTGATTGTGAATTCGAAAACAATCATAATTGTATCCACCAATAAGCGATAACATGGATAAAATCATACAAAATTACACAAGTTTTAAATACTGCCATGTCTTCTTTTCATAAAAAAAAAGAACTGACTTGGTTAATAGAGGTTGTAATTCCTTACAAATGATTTTTAGGAGTAATAGAGATACATCTAGTATATTTGCTCTTGCAACATTGAGATCCCAATATAGGTGGTATTTACAAAATATGGACATCTGGCGATCTCTGTTCATAAATAAACCAAGTTAAAGTTCAGTTATTTCATTAAACAATACAAGAAATTCCAAGTTATTACTCCCTTTTCTAGCCCCGATGGAAGTATGCGAGGAGTCTTCACTGTGGAAGGAAACCAGATTACCAAAAAAAATTGGACATGCCGTGCAGGTGGTCTCACACCTTTTCACATCTGTTCCGGTCCGGGAATCGTGCGAGTGCAGATCACTGCGGTGTGATTTCGACTTTAAAGTTTATCCTGTAAATCATTTTTGAATAAACGATATGTTCTTAATGCAATGTCGTAAAAAGACCCGGTATCACACTATAGACTGGAGAACCACGTGCATGTATATCCATTCATCGTTATTGAACACGTTTTGCTTGATTTTTTTGACATAACGAAATTAGTTGAATTATGAGCATCAGTTATGATATTGACGTTACCTTATTTACTTATTCTTTAGCTTTTGCGTCCTACAATGTTCTTTTCGTACAGCATACGATCATTATCTACATCTTTCAGATTACAACAGATGCTGAGAACCACTTATGTTGTTAGGAAACACAAAACTCCGTGCCAATAATGTCTTTTGTAACCTACAACGGAAGAGTTTCTTCCTACACCTAGAAATATCTATAATTCGGTGTTCGATTTGCCCCCAAATGATAATAAACAGACTAAGACTTACCATACGCCGGAATGAACTTGGTTGTCGAAGAAGCGTTTGCTCTACCCGCTGATTAAGCTAGTTCCTGTACAGCATATCTAAGACCTGGATGTTCATCAAGTCAGAGCCCAATATTTATCTATAGTTGCTGGTTATTTCGACTGTATAATTAACACATGTGACCTTGACATGAATTTCGGCGGTCGAAATGGTCATTTCAATTCATTCCAATAATGCTATGGTTCAGAATATACACTATTCTATAAACATTAGACTTATGGAAAGATGAAAAAATTACCAGTGAACTTCTCGGTTTAGGTTTTTCACATTTCTTTCGATCACATTTTATTCCTCCGTCACTTCATAGGTTTAACAATAGCATCATTGACGAGTCCTAGAAGGACAAACAGCGGTATAATAAAGTTTAACTATTGTTCGGATTTGTTGTATCTTGTCTGCATTTGCATTTATTGTTACTATTCATTGGTGTGTCTTTTGTACAACCTCAGATTCCGAAGAGAGTTTGTACTTAGTCTCCATTAACGACACCTTGCTACAAAAATATCAAAACCTGCGAAACAAGGTTTTTAGTTTTTTTATGAACATATGTTAATCACTATCGCTGGCAGGAAGAGCGCGAGGAGTCTTACTGTTGTAGAAAACCGGAGTACTTGGTCAAATCCAAGAAATTAATGTCACGTTCTCAAATAAGAATAAGACTCATACATGTTAAGTTTCATATCGCATAAAAACATAGAATATTTCTCAATGAGATCACTATAAAGACCGTAAAACTTCTATTACGTTTCACCAAACTGCATCTCTAGTATACCCGCTTATGAATCTTCACGACAGTTGACGACATCTTGCACGAAAATCGTGATATTAGGAACGGACCCCTAAATAGAAATCAACTACGACATGTAAATCCCGTAGGTTAGAGATGCAGGATTGTTGCTATCAAGAAATGTAAAATTCACCATAGGCAAAATGACCATCATGCTTGTCCTACAGCTGAAAGAAGAGTCTATCGTGTCGTTTATATCAAATTCTGGTGGGTATATACGACGGAAGTGGTCCATAAATCAATAAATTCAAAGACGTCATTAATATACCTGAAGATAAATTGAAAGGGTTTTGTGCAATGTCTTTGTTACCTGTTTTGATATGCTCTCAGATGCATTCAGCCTCATATGAAAACCAAGGCAAAACAGTCAACAGAAAGGCACAGTTCCATGTAGTTCCCATAGGTATGCCAACAGTCTGTTAGAAGATCATACCACCAAACTCTGCGAAGATGTTGTCAACCAGAAACTCGATCATTTTCTGATTTTGTCCCAATATATATTTCTTTCTAGATTTGGATGTAGTTTTCACTAATTACGCTTCAACATATTTCTAAACCACAAATGTGTACCACCGTGCACTATTCATGGTGAGGAAAGCTTCCATATGAACAGAACGAAGCCGTTCTTTCAGTTAAGAATGGAGCACAGAGGTGCAAAGAGTAGAAAAATCAAATGTTCTTATAAAATATATGTTTTTTAGAATGGTGTGTTGAAGATTAGTCAACAGCTTTAGGAGCTCTTTAAAATCCACGTACCATTCATTCCACTTTTTTAATAGACAGTATCACAACAGGACTGCCATTCGGATTTTATAGTACTAGAAATAGTAGTGGAAGAAAGTTTGGACACAGGCTTGTTGGAACACATAAACGAGCCAGCAATGAAATGTTGTTTACGTATATGGATTCTTGTGACGTTCGGAACCCAGTGTAAACTGGAGACTTTCGTACTCTTATCATTTATTGGCAATGATCGGTTAATTTGATTGGTTAGTATTTTCTCTTCGGAAAGATAACATAATGTATAGGTGAGGTTTCCTTCCTCATCAAATAAGCCGAAATCTTTTTGTAATAGTATTTAAAAAATGTAATAATTTTTGTAAAAAAGGATTAAGTTAGTGAACGCCTTATCTGCAGGCAGAATAACCATGTAAATGTTGCAGTGTGTATTTTACTTGAGGATCGAGAAACAATGACCTGTATTTTGTTTTTTTCATTTGGATTTCAAGCTAATGCTTTGAAGAATGATGGATCGAATGTGCAGCAACGTGAATCAGTTGAATGACTACAGAGTCTGTCGAACAGTTTAAATGTTTATTCACATTAATGGAATATGCCTGTTAATAAGACACAGACATGAATAGATAGGTAAAATAATTGTTGTTTTACGTTTTCACCAGGCATTCTTTTTCGATTAAACAACTTCAGCTGTTGCTGGATGAACTATATAGTTGATCGAGGAAGAAAAGCACCTTGTGCTCTTCGCTCTAGTATTATGAAAAACGATGTTACATCCTTCTGAAATATTTTATGCCTGAGAAATGTGGGGAAGTCAGAAGGCAGTCGAGTTTGAAAAAATGGAGATATGCTTCTGTACCAAAAGCTATTTGAACTGGAATTATGATATATTTGAGTGAGGGAGTCATGCAACGTTTCGAGAGCTAACGTTCAAGTCAATGTTGTTCAATTCGTCGTTTTTCACGAACAAATGCGATCTCTATAGGCACATAGTGCATAAAAAGACGCTGCAGTGCCATTTAACCAAACCTTTATTAAAACAGCGGAGAATATGGGTTACCAAAGTACATTTATCCGCACGTGGTTTTGCTGTAGAATCTGGAAGATACAGCAGTTCATAAATATGTGTTTAACTATCTATAGAGTATAATTTCTTTTATTTATTTTCCTTTGTTTTGTAATTTGTAATTTACGGAATACGTATGATCCTATGTAATAATACCATGATTTATTAAGTGATTAATTACACATCGTGTGAATTATGTCAGCTTTTATAACGGATTTTCTCATTAATCTCAGCAGTATTTAGTTGTAGTTCAATCAACTTGATGTGTCTCTTTCCCAATACGATCTGCATTGTGTGTATATAATCTTTATTTGTAATGTTGGGCCAGAAGACTTGACGATAATAAAAGCTGAATTGAAGTACTTGCCTTATCTTGAATATAACATAGATACACGTGTAATATTGTTTTCCCGTGGTGTACAGTCATTGACTTTGTTATTTTGTACGAATTAACAACGTTTGTGTCTTCTTGAATATTTAATTATTTGTTTATTATGTGTATGTATGCGCTAATATCAAAAGAAAGACCCCCCTTTTTAAAATCATAACAAATTGACGTGAAACGAGCACTTGGAGAATAATTTGTTGATCAGTCTACCATTACCATTTACTGTTCCTATTATACGTACACTATATTATAAATACTATCATTATTAATAATGTAGATGTGCCTGTGCGTAAGGGTGTGAATGAGTGTATGTGTTTATCTGTAATACGTTGTAATTTGTGAATTACCTCCCTTGATTGTGTTGTGTACAAGGTGGGTTTTTTTTTTATTTTCATCTAATGTTTTAATTAAGCTACTAGTTCTATAAATTAGTATTGTTCTACTCCAGTAGCTATCCATGGAGAAAATTGATATAGGCTTTGCCTGTTATTCAATCCATTTGGCCATAACATCGGTCGATGATATTCGTTGTAATTAATGACTTATCGAAGTTAAGTATTAAACAACTTCAATTTTGATCAACAATAAACCATCAACACTTTCAATATAGAAATTGATTTTATTTATTAATTTGACTAGGGGATTAGGTTGAAATTATTTTTCTTTGTGGTAAGTTCAAGCCAATATAAGTATTGGTACATACGGATGATGCAAATAGGGTGGCACTAGATGTCGTATTACTATACCAGAGGAAACTACTTTGTAGCGGTTTCCCATTTCCCGCCGATTGCCTGAACAAGAATATTTTACAAAAATGTGATATATCTAATTTTTTACAAGAATACCTACATAAATATTTCTAAAGATATTGAAATAATATCATCAGTTCCGTCCTTTGCTACAGGCAGATTTGACAAGTTTGACAGCTCAGCATTTCTTTCCAAAAACACGGATTTTTCTATACGAACATTCATGTTCTACATGCTATTGGAACGAAGTAAAGGATCATTTATCGAGTAAAACGTACTCATCAAAGACCGTTTAATATAAAACAATTCGCAAATCTTGAGAATTTATCCAGTTGGCCAATTAAATCGTGTATATTTTAAGCAAAACGAAAACCACGTGAAATGAATAACACCGAATGTCAACTTCATTTTGTTGTTGATCGCAACGAGAACGGTTAAAAGTGGTTAAAAATGGTGGAAAATAAATTCTCTGTGATATTTCAAAAATTGTGGCAACCCTACCACATGGAGATCAGAACAAGTGTACAGGGAAACAAATAAGGTATGATCATCATTTAGTGATGTCTTTATAGATTATCTGCAAAATTTCAAAATTATAGACGTGTCAAGGAAATTAAATCAAATGAAGAGGTCCACTCATGAAATTTGTAATCTGTTTTGTTTTGTGTGTATGTTTTTTTAGTTTAATAATGTCACAATTCTGACGTCGATATAGCACGTTGTGTATGTCTGTTTATATTTGGGTGTACTGACAAGTGTATAATATCTATTGATTGTAGCCTAGATGTATAAACCAAACTATTAAATGAGTTAAACAGAGCTGAACGAAGACATACTATACACCTTAGTGTGTGCTACAAGCAATATTATTTTAGACTTAAATGGTGCCAACAATGAAACTAGTCAATGTATTTATTTGAAAATAATTATAGATTTATAGAAATGTAGATAAACCACGCTGATATGGAAGAGAAGAAACAAGATCACTGAAAGTGTTTTTGTAACTCATCTTGCAGAGCCATACAGAGATTTGTTGTTATATCTTCCACCTTTTGTAACATTTGATAAGACAAATTGTTATTATTTATTCACAAATCATTGTCTCTTTTAAGCAGATTCCAAATTAAAATGACATTACCATTTACATTTTGGCTGTATAATCTATATATAAAATAGAATATATGATTTATATGGATATCCAACGGATTGCATGATTGGAAAATCCAGAGTATAACACCCTTATGTATACCATATATAAAATGAAAGTAGATTTTAAAAAATACGTGGTTATAAATACTGCAGTTCTTAAATGTGTATGTATACGTTACACCCAGGTGGCAACAGACACAACACACCGATCTGGCTATACAAACTAGATAGACCGTGACTGGGTTGGGTCAAATGGAGAGAGAAGGTTTAAACAATGTCTGATACAACATTCTAAACAGACGGAACAATGGAAGCTTTTATTGAGACGGTGAAGACATAACTCGGTAAGTACTTTGCAGTGGCGATGGTTGTGCGTGGATTGTGAAAATTTTAGAATCTAGATTCTGAATTAACTTGAAACAGTCATAGTGATACACGTTCTTGGTTGTCTGAAATCAGCTGAACCCTACCTCAGGTAAGATCAAGGTTATATCAAGAGAAGTATATGGCTATAAGTATAGCATTGCACATTAAAAGGCTTAATGTATCTAAACTTAAAACATGTATTATTTTGACATACATGCTTAGTGTGTAATAACTTCATCACATTATAATTGATAAGATTACTCTTCACCGAGTACATGTATTATGTTCAATCAAAGTTAGTGTAGAATTAACGTATTCTATGCATAATCATAATTTGTAGAATTTACATTATTTTTCATTTCAATTGCACGTTTTTCATATTTGTATGCTCTTCATATTTGAAGGAAATAAAGACAATAATATGTGTAACTATGACTGAACAATACATTCCTTCAATATTTGAATTCTCTGTGAATTTCCGAAGCAACCTGAAATTTGATATATCGAATCTACTGCAACTCACTCCCATAAGATGCGTATCTGTATTAGAATTTACTTAAGTTGATAGAAGATCTGGGGTTGACTATTTCTATTAAATTCAATGAAGAGCTACTCAGTTATCACTGGTTATATAAATCTTGTCCACATACGTAATGTCTCCAAACGAACTGTGATTAACTGAACATTTTCATTATTTCAACCGTAACGTCATAGCTTCATGACATGATCTGCATTGTGACGTCATCACTGATTGAGATATAGATTCCTTTCATCAGTGTAATAAAATGCTAATTTCATAAAATTATATGATGAACAGAATCTTATATTCGTTCAATTTCATTAGTGATTGGATAAGCTAGTCACGTGTTCTTCACTTCAACCTGCCAGAGACTCGATACAATGAAGAATTCTTATATACTAGGATAATAAATCTTATATAAATAGGAAATGTTCCCGCCAATTAATATCTTTTTTTCTGAAATGTTCTGACCTCACTTATTTACATAATTAACATTATTATGTACTGTAGGATTAAAAATGTAAGGTTATCACAACAAACACTTATAAACCTGACAGATGTCATGATACTGTCCATAATTGAAGCGTTGGATAACCCGTGACTATAAACCACTCTCCATACCTGTAGCGTCAGGTAACTTGTGACTATAAACCACTGTCTATACCTGTAACATCAGGTAACCTGTGACTATAAACCACTGTCCATACCTGTAGCGTCAGGTAACTTGTGACTATAAACCACTGTCCATACCTGTAGCGTCAGGTAACCCGTGACTATAAACCACTGTCCATCCCTGTAGCGTCAGGTAACTTGTGACTATAAACCACTGTCCATCCCTGTAGCGTCAGGTAACCCGTGACTATAAACCACTGTCCATACCTGTAGCGTCAGTTGACCCGTGACTATAAACCACTGTCCATCCCTGTAGCGTCAGGTAACTTGTGACTATAAACCACTGTCCATCTTTGTAGCGTCAGGTAACCCGTGACTATAAACCATTGTCCATACCTGTTGCGTCAGGTAACCCGTGACTATAAACCACTGTCCATACCTGTAGCGTCAGGTAACCCGTGACTATAAACCACTGCCCATGCCTGTAGCGTCAGGTAACCCGTGACTATAAACCACTGTCCATACCTGTAGCGTCTGGTAACTTGTGACTATAAACCACTGTCCATCCCTGTAGCGTCAGGTAACTTGTGACTATAAACCACTGTCCATCTTTGTAGCGTCAGGTAACCCGTGACTATAAACCACTGTCCTTCCCTGTAGCGTCAGGTAACTTGTGACTATAAACCACTGTCCATCTTTGTAGCGTCAGGTAACCCGTGACTATAAACCACTGTCCTTCCCTGTAGCGTCAGGTAACTTGTGACTATAAACCACTGTCCATCCCTGTAGCGTCAGGTAACTTGTGACTATAAACCACTGTCCATCCCTGTGGCGTCAGGTAACCCGTGACTATAAACCACTGCCCATACCGGTAGCGTCTGGTAACCCGTGACTATAAACCACTGTCCATCCCTGTAGCGTCAGGTAACTTGTGACTATAAACCACTGTCCATCCCTGTTGCGTCAGGTAACCCGTGACTATAAACCACTGTCCATCCCTGTTGCGTCAGGTAACTTGTGACTATAAACCACTATCCATACCTGTAGCATCAGGTAACCCGTGACTATAAAACATTACCCGTACTGTAACGTCGCCCATATATGTAGTGTATAGAATTTCATATATGTATATCATGATTTAGACTTCACGCTGGAGTACAACATCCCACTTTAAAAGCCTAACAAATCTGAACGAAATCATCACCTACAACAAACCTGACATTTACTATATGTGTATATATTTCTCATGGTTAAGGGTTTCATTTTATGCCTTTTAAGATTTCTTTTGGCGTTTTAAAGACAATTATCAATGGTTTCATTTGATGATCTTTATTGAATTAATTTGATGCTTAAATTTAATGATTCCTTAGGATTTTTGGTGATTTTTAATTCATTAATTTGATATTTTTTTATTATTCCATTTGATGTGTTTTAATGATGGTATTCAATAATTCTGAATTACTTTTGCTACATCGATGACACCCGCCACGTGGTCAGTTCATATAATGTCACGTTCCTAAATGAGAAAATGGTCACCAACAACAGTACCACCAGGCATACTGACAATAGGAGTAACTTAAAGATCATATATAAAGTTGTCATATTAAACGTCGAAAGGCTTTAAAAAGTTACAGGAATCCAGGAAAAAATGAGTAGGATAAATGGTTACTTTTGAATCAATTATATCACATTGATGTTCAATATCAATTAAGGTCAAATTCTTCTTTGATCAAGTGAAAGTTAATTTCATCATCATGTTTCAGTGTTTTTGTTGTTCTCCTCTTTGTAGGATCTCCAACATCCTACAATCATGTCTGATCAGGGAGACCATTACTATACATCTTGGATTCTCCATCGGGTACTAGACAAGTTAATAGGGAGCGCGGATCTAGTAGCCCTGAAAAGGAAACTCAAAGTGTTAACTGAGCACTTTGATAATGTCAATATGGATACGGTAAATCAATTTTACACCGGAAGTTCAGCTGAAGGAGTAGAAATGCCAGGCTCGGACGTGGACGTCATGCTTACTTTAAAAGATATCATAGTTTTGTGCCAAGAAGCGGACACCTGTTATCTACCAGACAATATCAGTAAAACAGTGTTAGTGATGAGAGATGCTGACAGCAGACCTGGTTATATGAACTTGGAATTAGCTAAGCTGCGACAGAGAGTTTCAAGGAATTTATTTGAAGCAATTGTTCAAATTGGTGATATACATTTCATATCGAGTGAAATATTTAACCGGTCATACCGTGATAAATTGAGAACCTTCTTTCAATTAAAAATGGAAAATCATGGTCCAGCTGCGTCACTGGCAGATAATGAGAGTAATGCACGTGCAGACATTGATGTGGTGTGTTCTTTCTCGTGCAGTAGCTGGCCCAAAGAAGCAGATGAGTGGGTAACAAGGCCCCGCTTTCATAACTGGCCGAGTCAGTCGTTAAGAGATCAGATAGTACAGGACGGCTGCCATATTGTCCCAGTAGGAGATAAAACGTCTGCTGGCACATTCCTGCAATGGAGGATTTCATTTGTTACCGCGGAAAGGAAACTCATTCATTCTCTCACTCATACACAATTTTTGGTGTACGGGCTTCTGAAGTACTTTCTCAAACAGATGTCAGAGATGTTGAAACAGTTACTTGGCGAAACGGAAATCTTGTCATCTTACATCATAAAAACTATTGTATTTCATGCCGTGGAAAGTACACCTAATTCAATGTGGCAGGAGAAACATACATTCGCTTGTTTCATGTTTTGCATAAACATGTTGATATCCTGGGTGAGGGCAGGATACTGTCCTAATTACTTCATTAACAGAAACAACATGTTTCTTGGTAAAGTTTATGGGGAAAATCAACAGAATCTTCTGCGTTTTCTCATCGATCTCCATGACATGAAATGGGGATGTCTTTCAGTTGGAGAATTTATAACGCCATCTGTAGGAGAGCACATCGACAGGGTGCGGAGTGGAGAATGGGACATCATGTCACCTCACCCTGAGTTGTTGGAACAAATGTTTGATTTAGAAATATTCAAAGGCATTTTCTCGTTTGGATATTCTTCTGCTGTTCTCCGTGTGTCACTAAAACTGCTGTCTGAATCAATGACGGACATAGATGAATTCCTTAATTATGCTATTTCAGCACAGGCTTTTAGCTATTCAGGAATGGAACTCTTTGGAGAACACACTGCTGCAGAAGGAAACAAAGAGAAATACAAATCTCTCAGGAAATCCAAGAATCTTCTTAAACCACTGGCTTCAATATGTGCAAGTCCAGGGCTACTGACACTGGCAACATATCACTACCAGACTGGAAATTATGTCAAAGCATTGGATATATGTGGAGAAGTAATTTCAACATTCAAACTTTATGTTGGCTCTGATGCAAAAATACGAGATATCGACATGTATCAACAGCTCTTTTGTGGACAAGGGTACACTCTACTACAGAAAAGCCGAGAAGGATGTGTCTCAAATGTCATATTCCTACCAAACGCTCCACAATTCTACCCATCTCATTTACACCAGGAGATGACAAAGAATACAAAGATGTTGTACCTTAGTGTCCCACCACTCCCGTATGCTGTATTTCTGTCTTTCCTCTGCTACCACGAGCAAGACGACCCAGGAAGACGTGACGCAGCGTTAATTAATCTCCGAGCAGTGAAATATGACGAGGAACAGGGAGTTGGCTACCACTGGATAGTTCACAATCTGTTAGGGATCTGTTATGAAATGATTGGGGATAGAAGCCGGGCCCTCAGAGAATACAACGATTCTCTTCATGTTCGAAGTTTAACAACATATAAGAACCCAGCAAAGGAGAGAATAGACAAAATAGGGCTGTTGTAAACTAAAGGCCACATAGGAACTGTTTGTATCATTAACAGGCTGTCAATAGTGTTAATACAACGCTTGTATTGTAGACAACAGAGCATCAATCTAACAGTTGTACAAGACTTCTTGTATAGACAACAGAACATCAATGTAACACTTGTACATCACTTATAGTATAGACAACAGGACATCAATGTAACACTTGTACAACACTTATAGTATAGACAACACGACATCAATGTAACACTTGTACATCACTTATAGTATAGACAACACGACATCAATCTAACACTTGTACAACACATATAGTATAGACAACACTCAATGTAACAACACATATAGTATAGACAACACGACATCAATCTAACACTTGTACAACACATATAGTATAGACAATAGGACATCAATGTAACACTTGTACATCACTTATAGTATAGACAACACGACATCAATGTAACACTTGTACAACAATTATAGTATAGACAACAGGACATCAATCTAACACTTGTACAACACATATAGTATAGACAATAGGACATCAATGTAACACTTGTACATCACTTATAATATAGACAACACGACATCAATGTAACACTTGTACAACACTTATAGTATAGACAACACGACATCAATGTAACAATTGTACAACACTTATAGTATAGACAACAGGACATCAATCTAACACTTGCACAACACATATAGTATAGACAATAGGACATCAATGTAACACTTGTACATCGCTTATAGTATAGACAACACGACATCAATGTAACACTTGTACAACACTTATAGTATAGACAACAGGACATCAATCTAACACTTGTACAACACATATAGTATAGACAATAGGACATCAATGTAACACTTGTATACCACTTATAGTATAGACAACACGACATCAATGTAACACTTGTACAACACTTATAGTATAGACAACAGGACATCAATCTAACACTTGTACAACACATATAGTATAGACAACACGACATCAATCTAACACTTGCACAACACATATAGTATAGACAATAGGACATCAATGTAACACTTGTACATCGCTTATAGTATAGACAACACGACATCAATGTAACACTTGTACAACACTTATAGTATAGACAACAGGACATCAATCTAACACTTGTACAACACATATAGTATAGACAATAGGACATCAATGTAACACTTGTATACCACTTATAGTATAGACAACACGACATCAATGTAACACTTGTACAACACTTATAGTATAGACAACAGGACATCAATCTAACACTTGTACAACACATATAGTATAGACAACACGACATCAATGTAACACTTGTACATCACTTATAGTATAGTCAACATGACATCAATGTAACACTTGTACAACACTTATAATATAGACAATAGGACATCAATGTAACACTTGTACAACACTTATAGTATAGACAACAGGACATCAATGTAACACTTGTACAACACTTATAGTATAGACAACAGGACATCAATCTAACACTTGTACAACACATCAATGTAACACTTGTACATCACTTATAGTATAGTCAACATGACATCAATGTAACACTTGTACAACACTTATAATATAGACAAGATGACATCAATGTAACACTTGTACAACACTTATAGTATAGACAACAGGACATCAATGTAACACTTGTACAACACTTATAGTATAGACAACACGACATCAATGTAACACTTGTACATCACTTATAGTATAGTCAACATGACATCAATGTAACACTTGTACAACACTTATAATATAGACAAGATGACAACAATGTAACACTTGTACAACACTTATAGTATAGACAACAGGACATCAATATAATAAGCTCATAAATTTTAATAAGATGTGATAATGTTTGAAATATGTGACAGTATCAAGAAAAAAATCAAATTCTCATAGTTTTCTCTCCTACGTGTCTGTGCCTTTTTTTGAAACGGGGTTGAATAAACAGGTCTTATCAAAACATGTACATCATCTAACATCATTCGTCAATTAAATTTATAATGAAATCATTTGATTATTGTTTGTGTTTTGTTAAAACCCTGAATTGTCTATATCCGTTGTATTATGTGATAGTGAACAGATAATAAATCAACTTATTTATCTGCCTGATCAAGAGATCCTTTATAAGATTTTGTATTGTAAAGTATTTTAATGTAACTATTTTATTGTCCAGTCATCATTTTTTGAAGCTCAAATATGGGAAATGGTAATTTCAATTGAGCGAATCCAAAAATTTTCCAATGTAAGCGATCGCAAATTTGGTATAATTACCAAACAGATTTTATAAATAGAAGCAGCAGTCTTTTACACGTTTTCACTCTTCCTTTCAAATAATTACTTTTGAAAGGCTCTGCCTTGTTGGGTAGCCATACTAAGAATTCCCAATGATCATCTAATTGGAAATCTATATTGAATGTTGTACTTAAAGTTAGTACAATACTCATTTTCTCTCCTGGATTTCTTTCTGTATCATTTTCTCCAAAGAAGGACCCACTTTTCTATCATTCATTATATGTTGTCGATACCTTGTTACCTTCATGTATGCTTGGCCTGGCTGGGATATTTTTAGTCATATGATACATTTTACAAATATGTATTGAAGATATATTATTAACCCCCGCGAAAACACCAAAAGAGGGCTTTTCTGGGCTATAACTTCGAAACCATTCAATTCAACTTCACAAAACTTTCTGTATATATTAAGTCATTGCCCTAGTTGTGCCTTTTGCTATTGTCGACATTTCACTTTTTATATTTTTTTCTGTTACCATGGAAACATAATAAAAAAACACCAAAAGAGGGATTTTCCGGGCTATAACTTCCAAACCGTTCCACTCGACTTCACAAAACTTTCTGCACATATTAAGTGGGTGCCCTATTTGTGTCTTTCGCTATTACCGTCATTTCACTTTATATATTTTTTTCTGTTTCCATGGAAACATAGTCAGATAACACAAAAAAAGGCTTTTCCAGGCTATATCTTCCAAACTGTTCCACTCAACTTCACAAAACTTTCCGCACATATTAACTTAGTGCCATAGTTGAACCTTTTGCTATTAACAACATTTCATTTTTTTATTATATTTTTTCAGTTTTTGCAAAAATATAGTTAAAAACCTCAAATGAAGGCTTTTTTGGGTTCCATACCAACACCTGTGCGCGGGGGATAATGCCACGCTTTGCGGCACCTTGTTTAATTTAATAATTATATTTAATTTTGAATAAGAAACTTTCGAGAATTTATATATAAAGGAGAAAATGTTTTAAATTATGACGATATAGCTGAGCGAGGTTATACTATACACCATTCCAGCACTACAGACATGAGTATGTCAAATTTACTGCAATAATGATTTTGTTGAAATGTATTAAACAAAACTGATGTCAAATCGAAATAAAAATAATAGTAGTTAAATAAACGTAAAAGTAAAAAAATATGCAAAAATGTATATGTGCCTTTTTAGCTCTTTGCCTTAATCTGAATTAGAAAACATTGTTTTCTACGTATTGGCATAATTAACTAAAACTTGGGCAACAGGATAGTTTCAAAATTCCGAGTCTTTTTATCTCACCTGTGTTCATTTGTTATCTTAGTTTCGAAACGACATGTACTCTGTATATAATATATGTTTTGCATCTAACTTCATAGGTGATAACACATTCAGATTATTGAACTATTCAAAATACGTATACTTTTCAATTTTGAACAAAAGGTTATCAAATGTATTTTTTAGATGTTCATCAAAATGCCTCTTATGAAATAACAGCCGTCTAAAATATAAGTTGAACCATCATCCAAATGTACTTCATAAGATTCTTGTATCTAGCGTCATGTTGTCCGTGGTGGGTCGAGTTGTCCGTGGTGTATATAAGTGAAAGAAAACAGTTTGAAATGTAAACTGAACATTCATCAAATGGTACAGAATTTTCGTCTTGCATGCAGTGTTGAGTTGTTCGTCGTGGTTAGGGTTGTACGTGATGGTTCGGGTTGTCCGTGGTGGTTCGGGTTGTATGTGGTAGTCCGGGTTGCCAGAGGTGGTTCGGGATGTATGTGGTGGTTCGGGTTATCCTTGGTGGTTCGGGTTGTACGTGATGTGGTGGTTTGGGTTGTACATAGTGGTTTGGTTGTCCGTGATATTCTGGTTGTCCGTGGTGGTTCGGGTTGTCCGTGGTGGTTCGGGTTGTCTGTGGTGTGGTTGTTCGGCTAGTCCGTGGCGGTTCGAGTTGCACATTGTGTGGTGGTTCTGGATGTCCTTGGTGGTTTGGGTTGTATGGAGTTCCTGGTGGTTTGGTTTGTCCGTGGCGGTTTAGGTTGTACGTGGTAGTTCGGGTTGTTCGTGGTGGTTTGGGTTGTCCGTGGCGGTTTAGGTTGTACGTGGTAGTTCGCGTTTTCCTCGATAGTTCGGGTTGTACGTGGTGGTTTGGGTTGTCCGTGGCGGTTTAGGTTGTACGTGGTAGTTCGTGTTTTCCTCGATAGTTCGGGTTGTACGTAGTGGTTTAGGTTGTACGTGGTAGTTCGCATTTTCCTCGATAGTTCGGGTTGTACATGGTGGTTCGGGTTGTACGTGGTGGTTTGGGTTGTACGTGGTTTTGTACGTGGTTTAGGTTGTACGTGGTTTCGTTTTCCGATAGTTCGGGTTGTACGTGGTGGTTTAGGTTGTACGTGGTAGTTCGCATTTTCCTCGATAGTTCGGGTTGTACGTGGTGGTTTTGGTTGTCCGTGGCGGTTTAGGTTGTACGTGGTAGTTCGCGTTTTCCTCGATAGTTCGGGTTGTACGTGGTGGTTTAGGTTGTACGTGGTAGTTCGCATTTTCCTCGATAGTTCGTGTTGTACATGGTGGTTTGGGTTGTACGTGGTGGTTTGGATTGTCCGTAGCGGTTTAGGTTGTACGTGGTAGTTCGCATTTTCCTCGATAGTTCGGGTTGTACGTGGTGGTTTAGGTTGTACGTGGTAGTTCGCATTTTCCTCGATAGTTCGGGTTGTACATGGTGGTTCGGGTTGTACGTGGTGGTTTGGGTTGTACGTGGTGGTTTGGGTTGTCCGTGGCGGTTTAGGTTGTACGTGGTAGTTCGCATTTTCCTCGATAGTTCGGGTTGTACAAGGTGGTTCGGGTTGTACGTGGTGGTTTGGGTTGTACATGGTGGTTTGGTTTTTCATGGTGGTTTGGTTGTCCATGGTGGTTTGGGTTGTCCATGGTGGTTTGGGTTGTCCATGGAGATTCATAGTGCAATAATTTCTTACTAGCTTTCAGCAAGTCCACTGCTCATGTCCCCTATGGATCACTATCAATTTTATATCATGTCTTTAACATACAGCGGCCCTGTTTTAGTTCCCCTTGCCTTGTAATCCCGTATATCAGGGAGCAATTGTAAAGAAAATACATATGCATAATTACTCTCAATTTGAAATTCACAGTGACATGAAAATCCCTGTTATATTACCTGTATACAAAGTATATACAAAATGAAAGTATGATTCACATACTGTTCCTATAAATACTGCGGTTCTAAAAACCTGATTGCGCATATAGCAACCAGGTGACAACAGACCCAACATAACAACATGACTATAAATAACACAGTTGTTAAGACGGTTAAGTCAGTTTTTACGGAGACAGGACATGGATACTTTTATAATTGGGATACCCTGTCTATCTCCTACAGCCAACAAATCCATATACCTGTAACACACAGGACAGATGATTCTTTGTGAACTCGATGCTGACTTTATTTACTTTTAACCGTCAGAAGTCTGAAGTCCGCTAAACTGAGGTATAACTCACATTCAGACAACATCCACAGTCAGGGAAGACCATCATACGACACCACTATCTCCATTTCCCAGGATGTGTTCTGACATTACGTGATATTTAATATCAAGTCACAGATCTAGTTGACACAATACTGGTAAGAATTGTAACTGTATCTAATATCTGTTTTCTGTAAATTGTACGTAATAACTGTCTAACCCAGATTCTCGTCATCCTGGAGATGTATACACTCTCTTACCATATGTTTTATAAAAGATGGTTCTGGTTGTACGTGGTGGTTCGAGTTGTACGTGGCGGTTTGGGTTGTACGTTGTGGATCGAGGTGTTCGTGGCGTGGCTGTTCGGGTTGTACATGGTGTTTTTTGGTTGTCCGTGGTAATTCTTGTCGTCCGTGGCGGTTAGGGTTGTACATGGCGGTTAAGGTTGTACGTGGTGATTCGGGTCGTCCCTGGCGGTTAGGGTTGTCCGTGGTAGTTCGGGTTGTTCGTGGTTGTTCGGGTTGTATGTAGTGTGGTGGTTTGTGTTGTACGTGGTGGTTCGAGGTGTTCGTGGCATGGCGATTTGGGTTGTACATGGTGGTTTGGGTTGTATATGGTGGTTCGGGTTGTAATTGGTGTGTTGGTTTGGGTTGTCCGTGGTGATTCGGGTCGTCCGTGGCGGTTAGAGTTGTCCGTGGTAGTTCGGGTTGTACGTGGTGTGGCTGTTCGGGTTGTACGTAGTGGTTCGAGTTGTACGTGGCGGTTCGGTTTGTATGTGGTGGTTCGTGTTGTACGTGATGTGGTGGTTTGGGTTGTACGTGGCGGTTCGGGTTGTACATGGTGGTTTTGGTTGTCCGTGGTAATTCGGGTCGTCAGTGGCGGTTCGGGTTGTACATGGTGGTTTTGGTTGTACGTGGTAATTCGGGTCGTCAGTGGCGGTTAGGGTTGTACATGGCGGTTAAGGTCGTCCAAGGCGGTTCGGGTTGTACATGGCGGTTAAGGTTGTACGTGGTGATTCGGGTCGTCCAAGGCGTTCGGGTTGTATGTAGTGGTTCGGGTTGTCCGTGCTGATTCGTGTTGTCCGTGGTGTGGCGGTTCGGGTTGTACGTGGTGGTTCGGGTTATACGTTGTGGTTTGGGTTATACGTGGTGTGGTGATTTGGGTTGTACGTGGTGGTTCGAGGTGTTGGTGGCGTGGCGGTTCGGGTTGTACATGTTGGTTTGAGTTGTAAGTGGTGTGGTGGTTTGGGTTGTTTCAAGGAGATTAAAGGTGTCCGTAGATGTTCAAGTTATCCGTGGTGGTTCGGGTTGTCCGTGACGGTTCGGGTTGTCCGTGACGGTTCAGGTTGTACGTGATAGATCGCATTGTCCGAGTTAGTTCGGGTTGTACGTGGTGTGGTGATTTGGGTTGTACGTGGTGGTTCGAGGTGTTCGTGGCGTGGCGGTTCGGGTTGTACATGGTGGTTTGGGTTGTCCGTGGTGGTTCGAGGTGTTCGTGGCGTGGCGGTTCGGGTTGTACATGGTGGTTTGGGTTGTCCGTGGTGGTTCGGGTTGTCCTTGACGGTACAGATTGTACGTGGTAGTTCGCATTGTCTGTGGTAGTTCGGGTTGTACGTGGCGTATCTAATATCTGTAAATTGTAAGTAATAACTGTCTAACCCAGATTCTCTTCATCCTGGAGACGTATACACTCTGTTACCATACTCTTTATAAAAGATGTATATCAGAAATCGTGAATTATGATGTTTAGGTACATTGAATAATTAGATATGATTTTTTTTGTATTTTGTTGTCATAACATACAGTATGTATTATCAATATTATCTTTTGACATATTGTCTTGTTTAGAATATCATTCATCTATTATATTTCCATCATAACTTAATCACCAGATCGTGCAGTCTCATTACTGTAGTTAGCTATAAGGAATCGCTATATCACAAAACAGGTGAGTTATCGTCAAAATTGTTTATATACCGAAATTCGGAAATCGCTTCGTTTTATAAGACCATGCTTTAAACTCCAGTAAAGATTTAGGTGTGACGTTTTGATGACTACTCGGTCATCCTCAACACTAAAACTGTACTAACACTAACGTGCTTAGTGTACGAGATATACTGAAAGGATAAAGAAACGCAGGGTAATATTTATTCCGACATTTTGAAAACGCGTTCTCCAAATAAAGTGAAACTTTGTGGATTTGATAATTAGGTCATATTACACCTTGTCATAGTTGTGCCTTTTGCTATTGTCGACATTTCACTTTTTATATTTTTTTCTGTTACCATGGAAACATAATAAAAAAACACCAAAAGAGGGATTTTCCGGGCTATAACTTCCAAACCGTTCCACTCGACTTCACAAAACTTTCTGCACATATTAAGTGGGTGCCCTATTTGTGTCTTTCGCTATTACCGTCATTTCACTTTATATATTTTTTTCTGTTTCCATGGAAACATAGTCAGATAACACAAAAAAAGGCTTTTCCAGGCTATATCTTCCAAACTGTTCCACTCAACTTCACAAAACTTTCCGCACATATTAACTTAGTGCCATAGTTGAACCTTTTGCTATTAACAACATTTCATTTTTTTATTATATTTTTTCAGTTTTTGCAAAAATATAGTTAAAAACCTCAAATGAAGGCTTTTTTGGGTTCCATACCAACACCTGTGCGCGGGGGATAATGCCACGCTTTGCGGCACCTTGTTTAATTTAATAATTATATTTAATTTTGAATAAGAAACTTTCGAGAATTTATATATAAAGGAGAAAATGTTTTAAATTATGACGATATAGCTGAGCGAGGTTATACTATACACCATTCCAGCACTACAGACATGAGTATGTCAAATTTACTGCAATAATGATTTTGTTGAAATGTATTAAACAAAACTGATGTCAAATCGAAATAAAAATAATAGTAGTTAAATAAACGTAAAAGTAAAAAAATATGCAAAAATGTATATGTGCCTTTTTAGCTCTTTGCCTTAATCTGAATTAGAAAACATTGTTTTCTACGTATTGGCATAATTAACTAAAACTTGGGCAACAGGATAGTTTCAAAATTCCGAGTCTTTTTATCTCACCTGTGTTCATTTGTTATCTTAGTTTCGAAACGACATGTACTCTGTATATAATATATGTTTTGCATCTAACTTCATAGGTGATAACACATTCAGATTATTGAACTATTCAAAATACGTATACTTTTCAATTTTGAACAAAAGGTTATCAAATGTATTTTTTAGATGTTCATCAAAATGCCTCTTATGAAATAACAGCCGTCTAAAATATAAGTTGAACCATCATCCAAATGTACTTCATAAGATTCTTGTATCTAGCGTCATGTTGTCCGTGGTGGGTCGAGTTGTCCGTGGTGTATATAAGTGAAAGAAAACAGTTTGAAATGTAAACTGAACATTCATCAAATGGTACAGAATTTTCGTCTTGCATGCAGTGTTGAGTTGTTCGTCGTGGTTAGGGTTGTACGTGATGGTTCGGGTTGTCCGTGGTGGTTCGGGTTGTATGTGGTAGTCCGGGTTGCCAGAGGTGGTTCGGGATGTATGTGGTGGTTCGGGTTATCCTTGGTGGTTCGGGTTGTACGTGATGTGGTGGTTTGGGTTGTACATAGTGGTTTGGTTGTCCGTGATATTCTGGTTGTCCGTGGTGGTTCGGGTTGTCCGTGGTGGTTCGGGTTGTCTGTGGTGTGGTTGTTCGGCTAGTCCGTGGCGGTTCGAGTTGCACATTGTGTGGTGGTTCTGGATGTCCTTGGTGGTTCGGGTTGTACGTGGAGTTCGGGTTGTTCGTGGTGGTTTGGGTTGTCCGTGGCGGTTTAGGTTGTACGTGGTAGTTCGCGTTTTCCTCGATAGTTCGGGTTGTACGTGGTGGTTTGGGTTGTCCGTGGCGGTTTAGGTTGTACGTGGTAGTTCGTGTTTTCCTCGATAGTTCGGGTTGTACGTAGTGGTTTAGGTTGTACGTGGTAGTTCGCATTTTCCTCGATAGTTCGGGTTGTACATGGTGGTTCGGGTTGTACGTGGTGGTTTGGGTTGTACGTGGTGGTTTGGGTTGTCCGTGGCGGTTTAGGTTGTACGTGGTAGTTCGCGTTTTCCTCGATAGTTCGGGTTGTACGTGGTGGTTTGGGTTGTCCGTGGCGGTTTAGGTTGTACGTGGTAGTTCGCGTTTTCCTCGATAGTTCGGGTTGTACGTGGTGGTTTAGGTTGTACGTGGTAGTTCGCATTTTCCTCGATAGTTCGGGTTGTACGTGGTGGTTTTGGTTGTCCGTGGCGGTTTAGGTTGTACGTGGTAGTTCGCGTTTTCCTCGATAGTTCGGGTTGTACGTGGTGGTTTAGGTTGTACGTGGTAGTTCGCATTTTCCTCGATAGTTCGTGTTGTACATGGTGGTTTGGGTTGTACGTGGTGGTTTGGATTGTCCGTAGCGGTTTAGGTTGTACGTGGTAGTTCGTGTTTTCCTCGATAGTTCGGGTTGTACGTAGTGGTTTAGGTTGTACGTGGTAGTTCGCATTTTCCTCGATAGTTCGGGTTGTACATGGTGGTTCGGGTTGTACGTGGTGGTTTGGGTTGTACGTGGTGGTTTGGGTTGTCCGTGGCGGTTTAGGTTGTACGTGGTAGTTCGCGTTTTCCTCGATAGTTCGGGCTGTACATGGTGGTTTAGGTTGTACGTGGTAGTTCGCATTTTCCTCGATAGTTCGGGTTGTACAAGGTGGTTCGGGTTGTACGTGGTGGTTTGGGTTGTACATGGTGGTTTGGTTTTTCATGGTGGTTTGGTTGTCCATGGTGGTTTGGGTTGTCCATGGTGGTTTGGGTTGTCCATGGAGATTCATAGTGCAATAATTTCTTACTAGCTTTCAGCAAGTCCACTGCTCATGTCCCCTATGGATCACTATCAATTTTATATCATGTCTTTAACATACAGCGGCCCTGTTTTAGTTCCCCTTGCCTTGTAATCCCGTATATCAGGGAGCAATTGTAAAGAAAATACATATGCATAATTACTCTCAATTTGAAATTCACAGTGACATGAAAATCCCTGTTATATTACCTGTATACAAAGTATATACAAAATGAAAGTATGATTCACATACTGTTCCTATAAATACTGCGGTTCTAAAAACCTGATTGCGCATATAGCAACCAGGTGACAACAGACCCAACATAACAACATGACTATAAATAACACAGTTGTTAAGACGGTTAAGTCAGTTTTTACGGAGACAGGACATGGATACTTTTATAATTGGGATACCCTGTCTATCTCCTACAGCCAACAAATCCATATACCTGTAACACACAGGACAGATGATTCTTTGTGAACTCGATGCTGACTTTATTTACTTTTAACCGTCAGAAGTCTGAAGTCCGCTAAACTGAGGTATAACTCACATTCAGACAACATCCACAGTCAGGGAAGACCATCATACGACACCACTATCTCCATTTCCCAGGATGTGTTCTGACATTACGTGATATTTAATATCAAGTCACAGATCTAGTTGACACAATACTGGTAAGAATTGTAACTGTATCTAATATCTGTTTTCTGTAAATTGTACGTAATAACTGTCTAACCCAGATTCTCGTCATCCTGGAGATGTATACACTCTCTTACCATATGTTTTATAAAAGATGGTTCTGGTTGTACGTGGTGGTTCGAGTTGTACGTGGCGGTTTGGGTTGTACGTTGTGGATCGAGGTGTTCGTGGCGTGGCTGTTCGGGTTGTACATGGTGTTTTTTGGTTGTCCGTGGTAATTCTTGTCGTCCGTGGCGGTTAGGGTTGTACATGGCGGTTAAGGTTGTACGTGGTGATTCGGGTCGTCCCTGGCGGTTAGGGTTGTCCGTGGTAGTTCGGGTTGTTCGTGGTTGTTCGGGTTGTATGTAGTGTGGTGGTTTGTGTTGTACGTGGTGGTTCGAGGTGTTCGTGGCATGGCGATTTGGGTTGTACATGGTGGTTTGGGTTGTATATGGTGGTTCGGGTTGTAATTGGTGTGTTGGTTTGGGTTGTCCGTGGTGATTCGGGTCGTCCGTGGCGGTTAGAGTTGTCCGTGGTAGTTCGGGTTGTACGTGGTGTGGCTGTTCGGGTTGTACGTAGTGGTTCGAGTTGTACGTGGCGGTTCGGTTTGTATGTGGTGGTTCGTGTTGTACGTGATGTGGTGGTTTGGGTTGTACGTGGCGGTTCGGGTTGTACATGGTGGTTTTGGTTGTCCGTGGTAATTCGGGTCGTCAGTGGCGGTTCGGGTTGTACATGGTGGTTTTGGTTGTACGTGGTAATTCGGGTCGTCAGTGGCGGTTAGGGTTGTACATGGCGGTTAAGGTCGTCCAAGGCGGTTCGGGTTGTACATGGCGGTTAAGGTTGTACGTGGTGATTCGGGTCGTCCAAGGCGTTCGGGTTGTATGTAGTGGTTCGGGTTGTCCGTGCTGATTCGTGTTGTCCGTGGTGTGGCGGTTCGGGTTGTACGTGGTGGTTCGGGTTATACGTTGTGGTTTGGGTTATACGTGGTGTGGTGATTTGGGTTGTACGTGGTGGTTCGAGGTGTTGGTGGCGTGGCGGTTCGGGTTGTACATGTTGGTTTGAGTTGTAAGTGGTGTGGTGGTTTGGGTTGTTTCAAGGAGATTAAAGGTGTCCGTAGATGTTCAAGTTATCCGTGGTGGTTCGGGTTGTCCGTGACGGTTCGGGTTGTCCGTGACGGTTCAGGTTGTACGTGATAGATCGCATTGTCCGAGTTAGTTCGGGTTGTACGTGGTGTGGTGATTTGGGTTGTACGTGGTGGTTCGAGGTGTTCGTGGCGTGGCGGTTCGGGTTGTACATGGTGGTTTGGGTTGTCCGTGGTGGTTCGAGGTGTTCGTGGCGTGGCGGTTCGGGTTGTACATGGTGGTTTGGGTTGTCCGTGGTGGTTCGGGTTGTCCTTGACGGTACAGATTGTACGTGGTAGTTCGCATTGTCTGTGGTAGTTCGGGTTGTACGTGGCGTATCTAATATCTGTAAATTGTAAGTAATAACTGTCTAACCCAGATTCTCTTCATCCTGGAGACGTATACACTCTGTTACCATACTCTTTATAAAAGATGTATATCAGAAATCGTGAATTATGATGTTTAGGTACATTGAATAATTAGATATGATTTGTTTGTATTTTGTTGACATAACATACAGTATGTATTATCAATATTATCTTTTGACATATTGTCTTGTTTAGAATATCATTCATCTATTATATTTCCATCATAACTTAATCACCAGATCGTGCAGTCTCATTACTGTAGTTAGCTATCAGGAATCGCTATATCACAAAACAGGTGAGTTATCGTCAAAATTGTTTATATACCGAAATTCGGAAATCGCTTCGTTTTATAAGACCATGCTTTAAACTCCAGTAAAGATTTAGGTGTGACGTTTTGATGACTACTCGGTCATCCTCAACACTAAAACTGTACTAACACTAACGTGCTTAGTGTACGAGATATACTGAAAGGATAAAGAAACGCAGGGTAATATTTATTCCGACATTTTGAAAACGCGTTCTCCAAATAAAGTGAAACTTTGTGGATTTGATAATTAGGTCATATTACACCTTGTCATGTATCGAAAATTTAGTCACGGTGCAGTGCGCAGCTCTGGTAAATGGAGGAAGGAAAAAACAAGAATCTCGTGCACCGTGTTGTTCTGGTCTCATGCAGCGTTGGTCAAGTCACTCTTCGTTAGTCTTTATACAGACCAACTGCTTCCCTAAAATTAATTGGGAATTTGATTCGTTTTAAGAATGGCACGACTCACAGGAGTTCAGATGGGTCAGGCCATTCAGATGCTGATGCAAGGACAGCTGCAAAATCAGGTTGCTAGGCACTTTGGTGTTAATATTTCCACCATAGAACGTCTTGTAAAACGTCTTCGGGAAACTGGGCGATTGGCCGATCGACCTAGGTCAGGACGTCCGCGCGTAACGTCACGACGTCAGGATCGCTATATCGTCGTCTCTCATGTGCGTAATCGGCGCCTTACTGCCGTTGAGAGTGCACTAAATGTTCGTGGAAATCATGGGCGTCCTATAAGTTCAAAAACTGTAAGGAATCGATTACGAGAAGTTGGTGTAAGAGCACGTCGCCCCTACGTAGGTCCACACCTTACCTCTGCTCGACGTCAGCGTCATATGGCCTGGGTCGCTGCACATGCTCCACGACGGTTTCCAGTGAGGCAGTGTTGACAAGTTTTCTTCACGGACGAGTCTCGATTCTGTCTTTATTGATCTGACGGCCGTCAACGTGTCTACCGACGTCGTGGCGAACGTTTTACGGACGCTTGCGTTGTAGAGAGGGATAGGTTTGGGGGCGGTTCAGTAATGGTGCGGGGAGAATTCTCAAACGGGTTAAAATCACAATTGGTTGTTATTGATGGCAATTTAACAGCAGCTAAGTATAGAGATGAGATCCTCCGACCCCATGTTATCCCTTTCTTACAGCAGCATAATCTAACCCTCCAGCAGGATAATGCTAGGCCCCACGTAGCAAGGATTTGCCAAGTCTTTCTGGCCAACAGCAACATTCAACCACTAGATTGGCCGCCATATAGCCCTGATTTGTCCCCGACCGAGCATCTTTGGGACCAATTGGATAGACAGGTTCGAAAGCGCCAGCCACCCCCTGCTACTCGAGAGCAGTTGACCAGAGCTCTGATTGAAGAGTGGGACAACATCCCCATAAGACGGATTAACACTCATATGAACTCTATGACCAGAAGAATAAGGGCCGTGACCACAGCAAACGGCGGACACACAAGATATTGATGACTCATTTCAATTTCAAAATCCTATGGGTCCATTCAATTTGATCGTTAGTACCTCTAAACCAATTGTCAGATGCAAAATACAGACTTTGGAAATCCTTTAGCTTTAATTTATCTGTAAGTATACAAAATTTCGTTTTAAATGAAGCCCGATATCTTACTTAATTTCTGGTTTAAAGTTCACCCTGCGTCTCTTTATCTTTTTAGTATAGTAAAACAAACTTGTTTGGCTGCACTACAATGCTCAAGGGTTCCAATATGTATGGTATAATGAGAATGTAATTTGGTATGATAAGCAAATCGGTCCGAAGAATTGGGCTTCGGGAGATAACGGTGAGTACAGAAACCCAGATATCTTATGCATGTAGAAAGCAAAACTTCTAATGAATATCGCGTTTTGCTGATTAAAAGTTAGTTGTTGCTATTCGTGGCAGACATTGACTGATAATATTTGGTTGAGAAGGTATAAAGCAGATTACACGGTATTCTGTGACAGAAAACAACACCACACATCCGCTCCAATAACGTTTCTGTTGGACATGTACTTTTAAGTCAATTTGAACAACAGTGCGACAAAATAAGTATTTACCCGTGTTTCTGTTGCCTAAGTTCCCTATATGTTCAGTATCACTGTGTATGCGACCTCCGGTATGTCTAGTTATAAACACCACCAGATTTGATATGATGTGCTTTTGAGTTCGTATATGATATCGAAATTCAAACGTCTAAATACTGTGGTGCTTTTTTTTCTTAATTTTTTCCTGTAAGAATCAGTGTTGTGTTTCCTTACATCCTATATATTTTATTGTTAGTGAAAAGTGACCATAACATTTTTCCATATTTGTAGGACGTCCGACCCGGTACTAATATGGCCGAACCAGTAGAACTATATGATAAGTCTTGGATTCTCTATCATGTCCTGGAAAGGATGATAGGGAGACGGGAGGAGATAGTCTTAAAACAGAATATGATGGATTGGAGGGGGTATGATTTCGACTGTTTATCAATCGGAAGTTCGGCGGAGGGAGGTAAGAACATGCCGGGCTCGGACATAGACCTAATGCTTATTCTAAAACATATCGTCGTCTGCTGTCAGGATCATGACGTTAGCAATCCATCATACAATGAAAATCAAACAATTTTTGTGATGAGAGATGCTGATAGCAGACCTGGTTATGTGAATTTGAAATTAGCTAAGTTCGGACAAATAAAAGATACTCTTATTGCAGATTCCATTGTTTCAGTCAATGGTGAGTATTTTATATCAAGTGAAATATTTAATAACTACATCAACGGAAGTTACAGTGGAACTATGAAATTTCAAATGGACACTAATGGTCCAGCGGCAACACTAAAGCATGAACAATTTGATGGAAGTTCAGATCTTGATTTTGTGTATTCTTTCCCGTGTTACACTTGGCCCAAAGAAGCTAAAGAGTGGATAACTAGGCCTCGCTTTCATAACTGGCCTGATAAAACTTTGATGGACCAGATAGTACGAGGTGGCTGTCATCTTGTCCCTGTAGGAGATAAAACGTCTGATGACCCATTCTTACAATGGAGGATTTCATTTGTTACTGCGGAGAGGCAGCTCATTCATTCCCTCAGTCATGTCCAATTTTTAGTGTACGGACTTCTCAAGTACTTTCTCAAACAGATATCAGGAGAATTGAAACAATTACAAGGAGATACAGATATCCTGACATCCTATATTATGAAAACTGTAATATTATATACAGTAGAAAACACATCAGAATCATTATGGCAAGAAAAACATATTTTTGTCTGTTTTATGCTTTGTTTAAACACGTTGATATCATGGGTGATGGCGGGATACTGTCCTAATTACTTCGTAAACAATAACAACATGTTCCTTGGTAAAGTTAATAGAGAAAATCAAACAAGACTACTCCATTTTCTTTTGGGCCTTCGTGAAATGGCATGGGGATGTTTATCAGTTGGTGCATTGATACAGCCGTCTATAGGTGAACATATTGACCTCGTAGAGAATGGGGTAGTTGATTTCGTACTACCTCTACCAACACAGTTAGAAAAGGATTTGGATAGGCAGAAGTTCGGTGGAATGGCATGGAACACTTGCAAAAATGAAACCCTAGCATTACAAATACTCCTATCTACATCAAAGTCAGACGATGATGAATTCATACGTAGTGTCATGGGAGCTAAAAGGATTTGTTATATAGGAATGAAGACATTTGGTGAGCACGCAGTTATAAGTGGAAACAAAGAGAAATACAAATCTCTCAGGAAATCCAAGAATCTTCTTAAACCACTGGCTTCAATATGTGCAAGTCCAGGGCTACTGACACTGGCAACATATCACTACCAGACTGGAAATTATGTCAAAGCATTAGAAATAAGCGGAGACTTAATATCGTCAAGGAAAGTTTATTTCCCGATGAATGAAAAGTCTGGAGACAAATATGAATCGCTTTATTGTGGACATGGGTACACTCTACAACAGAAATTAAGGGAAGGTGTTGTATTCGATATCATTCTTTTCACAAAAGCGTTACAGTTTTTTCCCTGTCAGCTACACCCGGAAGTCGTAAAATATGCTGAATACACTCGGCTCCCTCCGCTTCCTTACGCCGCGTTCCTGTCGTTTTTGTGTTATCATGAACTCGGCGACACCAGGAGACGTGATGCAGCGTTGACAAACCTTCGAATCGTGAAGTACGACGAGTACCAGGGAGGCGGTGAACGCTGGGCAGTCCACATCCTGTTAGGGATCTGTTATGAAATGGCTGGTGATAAAGAGAATGCACTCAGGGAATATAATGACTCTCTACGTAATCAAAGTTTGGACAGATGTCAAAACACAGCCAAAGAGAGGATAAAAGGTTTGCTTTGCGACAGTTGTAGATTTTAACTGTATCACTTGTACATCATTTATAGACAAGTGAACACTAACGAAATACTTAAACAAAACCTATATCCAGAGAAAAATCTGCAACACCATTCCAAGATATCGTTAAAACAGCCGGAAAAACAACAACACGATTGTTTTGTTCGTTATATACAGAGAAAAAACACGACAAAAAATGACATCGTCAAAACAGAGTAAACCAACACGACAACAAAGAAATCGTTAAAACAGAATCAAACGAACACTACAAAAAAGATATCGTTAAAACAGAGGAAAAACAACACGACAACAAAGAAATCGTTAAAACAGAGAAAACCAACACGACAACAAAGACATCGTTAAAACAGAATAAAAGCATAAAAGATATCGTTAAAACAGAGGAAGAACATAACGACCGTAAAGATATCGTTAAAACAGAGGAAAAACAACACGACATCAAAGACATCGTTAAAACAGAGGAAAACCAACATGAAAACAAAGACATCGTTAAAACAGAGGAAAACCAACACGACAACAAAGACATCGTTAAAACAGAGGAAAAACAACACGACAACAAAGACATCGTTAAAACAGTATAAAACAAACAACACGACAACAAAGACATCGTTAAAACAGAGGAAGAACATAACGACAGTTCAGATATCGTTAAAACAGATGAAAAACAACACGACATCAAAGACATCGTTAAAATAGAGAAAACCCAACACGACAACAAAGACATCGTTAAAACAGAGGAAAAACATTAGGACTGAAAAGATATCGTTTACACTGAGGAAAACCAACACGACAACAAAGATATCGTTAAAACAGAGGAAAACCAACACGACAACCAAGATATCGTTAAAACAGAGGAAGAACATAACGACCGTAAAGATATCGTTAAAACAGAGGAAAAACAACACGACAACAAAGACATCGTTAAAACAGAGGAAAAACAACACGACAACAAAGACATCGTTAAAACAGAGGAAAAACAACACGACAACAAAGAAATCGTTAAAACAGAGAAAACCAACACGACAACAAAGACATCGTTAAAACAGAGTAAAAGCATTACGAAAACAAAAAAATCGTTAAAACAGAGGAAAAACAACACGACAACGCAGAAATCGTTCAAAGAGAATAAAACGAACACGATAACAAAGACATCGTTAAAACAGAGGAAAACCAACACGACAACAAAGACATCGTTAAAACAGAGGAAAAACATTACGACAACAAAGACATCGTTAAAACAGAGGAAAAACATCACGACAACAAAGACATCGTTAAAACAGAGGAAAACCAACATGACAACAAAGACATCGTTAAAACAGAGTAAAAACAACACGAAAACAGAGAAAACCAACACGACAACAAAGACATCGTTAAAACAGAGTAAAAGCATTACGAAAACAAAAAAATCGTTAAAACAGAGGAAAAACAACACGACAACGCAGAAATCGTTCAAAGAGCATAAAACGAACACGATAACAAAGACATCGTTAAAACAGAGGAAAACAAACATGACAACAAAGACATCGTTAAAAAAGAGGAAAACCAACACGACAACAAAGACATCGTTAAAACAGAGGCAGAACATAACGACCGTAAAGATATCGTTAAAAAAAGAGGAAAAACAACACGACATCAAAGACATCGTTAAAACAGAGGAAAACAAACACGATAACAAAGACATCGCTAAAACAGAGGAAAACCAACACGACAACAAAGAAATCGTTAAAACAAAGGAGAAACAACACGACATCAAAGACATCGCTAAAACAGAGAAAATCAACACGACAACACAGAAATCGTTCAAAGAGAATAAAACGAACACGATAACAGAGACATCGTTAAAACAGAGGAAAACTAACACCACGACATCAAAGATATCGTTAAAACAGAGGAAAAACAACACGACATCAAAGACGTTGTTAAAACAGAGGAAAACCAACACGACAACAAAGAAATCGTTAAAACAGAGGAAAAACAACACGACAACAAAGACATCGTTAAAACAGAGGAAAACAAACACGACAACAAAGACATCGTTAAAACAACCAACACGACAACAAGGACATCGTTAAAACAGAGGAAAACCAACACGACAACAAAGACATCGTTAAAACAGAGGAAAACCAACACGACAACAAAGACATCGTTAAAACAGAGGAAAAACAACACGACAACAAAGACATCGTTAAAACAGAGGAAAACCAACACGACAACAAAGACATCTTTAAAACAGAGGAAAACCAACACGACAACAAAGACATCGTTAAAACAGAGGAAAAACAACACGACAACAAAGAAATCGTTAAAAAAAAACAAAGATATCGTTAAAACAGAGAAAAATAACACGACAACAAAGATATCGTTAAAACAGAGGAAAACCAAGACGACAACAAAGACATCGTTAAAACAGAGAAAAACAACACGACAACAAAGACATCGTTAAAACAGAGTAAAACCAACACGACAACAAAGATATCGTTAAAACAGAGGAAAACCAACACTACAACAAAGACATCGTTAAAACAGAGGAAAACCAACACTACAACAAAGACATCGTTAAAACATAGGAAAAACAACACGACAACAAAGAAATCGTTAAAACAGAGGAAAAACAACACGACATCAAAGAAATCGTTAAAACAGAGGAAAAACAACACGACAACAAAGACACCGTTAAAACAGATAAAACCAACACGACAACAAAGATATCGTTAAAACAGAGGAAAAGCATTACGACAACAAAGACATCGTTAAAACAGAGTAAAACCAACACGAAAACAAAGACATCGTTAAAACAGAGTAAAAGCAACACTATAAGAAAGAAATCGTTAAAACAGAGTAAAACCAACACTACAACAAAGACATCGTTAAAACAAAGGAAATACAACACGACAACAAAGAAATCGTTAAAACAGAGGAAAACCAACACGACAACAAAGACATCGTTAAAACAGAGGAAAACCAACACGACAACAAAGACATCGTTAAAACAGAGGAAAAACAACACGACATCAAAGACATCGTTAAAACAGAGGAAAAACAACACGACAACAAAGACATCGTTAAAACAGAGGAAAAACATTACGACAACAAAGATATCGTTAAAACAGAGGAAACCAACACGACAAAAAAGACATCGTTAAAACAGAGTAAACCAAAACGACAACAAAGAAAACGTTAAAACAGAGAAAACCAACACGACAACAAAGACATCGTTAAAACAGAGAAAAAGCATTACGACAACAAAGAAATCGTTAAAACAGAGGAAAAACAACACGACAACAAAGACATCGTTAAAACAGAGGAAAACCAACACGACAACAAAGACATCGTTAAAACAGAGGAAGAACATAACGACAGTTCAGATATCGTTAAAACAGATGAAAAACAACACGACATCAAAGACATCGTTAAAATAGAGAAAAACCAACACGACAACAAAGACATCGTTAAAACAGAGGAAAAACATTAGGACTGCAAAGATATCGTTTACACTGAGGAAAACCAACACGACAACTTTGATATCGTTAAAACAGAGGAAGAACATTACGACAACAAAGACATCGTCTAAACAGAGGAAATACATTAGGACTGCAAAGATATCGTTAAAACAGAGGAAAACCAACACGACAACAAAGATATCGTTAAAACAGAGAAAAATAACACGACAACAAAGATATCGTTAAAACAGAGGAAAACCAAGACGACAACAAAGACATCTGTAACACTTATACAACACTTATAGTATAGACAACAGGACATCAATGTAACACTTATACAACACTTATAGTATAGACAACAGGACATCAATGTAACACTTGTACAACACTTATAACATAGACAACAGGACATCAATGTAACACTTCTACAACACTTATAGTATAGACAACAGGGCATCAATGTAACACTTGTACAACACTTATAGTATAGAAAACAGGACATCAATGTAACACTCGTACAACACTTATAGTATAGACAACAGGACATCAATGTAACACTTATACAACACTTACAGTATAGACAACAGGACATCAATGTAACACTTATACAACACTTATAGTATAGACAACATGGCATCAATGTAACACTTATACAAAACTTATAGTATAGACAACAGGACATCAATGTAACACTTGTACATCACTTATAGTATAGACAACAGGACATCTATGTAACACTTGTACAACACTTATAGTATAGACAACAGGACATCAATGTAACACTTGTACAACACTTATAGTATAGACAACAGGACATCAATGTAACACTTGTACAACACTTATAAACACTATACAACTTATAGTATAGGACATCAATGTAACACTTGTACAACACTTATAGTATAGACAACAGGACATCAATGTAACACTTGTACAACACTTATAGTATAGACAACAGGACATCAGGTAACACTTATACAACACTTATAATATAGACAACAGGGCATCAATGTAACACTTATACAACACTTATAGTATAGACAATAGGGCATCAATGTAACACTTATACAACACTTATAGTATAGACAACATGGCATCAATGTAACACTTATACAAAACTTATAGTATAGACAACAGGACATCAATGTAACACTTGTACAACACTTATAGTATAGACAACAGGACATCAATGTAACACTTGTACAACACTTATAGTATAGACAACAGGACATCAATGTAACACTTGTACAACACTTATAGTATAGACAAGAGGACATCAGTGTAACACTTATACAACACTTATAATATAGACAATAGGGCATCAATGTAACACGTATACAACACTTATAGTATAGACAACAGGGCATCAATGTAACACTTATACAAAACTTATAGTATAGACAACAGGACATCAATGTAACACTTGTACAACACTTATAGTATAGCCAAGAGGACATCAGTGTAACACTTATACAACACTTATAATATAGACAACAGGACATCAATGTAACACTTGTACAATACTTATAATATAAATAGGACATCAATGTAACACCTGTACAACACTACAGTATAGACAACAGGACATCAATGTAACACTTCTACAACACTTATAATATAGACAGGGCATCAATGTAACACTTATACAACACTTATAGTATAGACAATAGGGCATCAATGTAACACTTATACAACACTTATAGTATAGACAACATGGCATCAATGTAACACTTATACAAAACTTACAACACTTATAGCATAGACAATAGGGCATCAATGTAACACTTATACAACACTTACAGTATAGACAACAGGACATCAATGTAACACTTGTACAACACTTATAGTGTAGACAATAGGGCTTCAATGTAACACTTGTACAACACTAACGGTATAGACAACAGGACATCAATGTAACACTTATACAACACTTATAGTATAGACAACATGGCATCAATGTAACACTTATACAAAACTTATAGTATAGACAACAGGACATCAATGTAACACTTGTACATCACTTATAGTATAGACAACAGGACATCAATGTAACACTTGTACAACACTTATAGTATAGCCAAGAGGACATCAGTGTAACACTTATACAACACTTATAATATAGACAACAGGACATCAATGTAACACTTGTACAATACTTATAATATAAATAGGACATCAATGTAACACCTGTACAACACTACAGTATAGACAACAGGACATCAATGTAACACTTCTACAACACTTATAATATAGACAGGGCATCAATGTAACACTTATACAACACTTATAGTATAGAAAATAGGGCATCAATGTAACACTTATACAACACTTATAGTATAGACAACATGCCATCAATGTAACACTTATACAAAACTTATAGTATAGACAACAGGACATCAATGTAACACTTGTACATCACTTATAATATAAACAGGGCATCAATGTAACACTTCTACAACACCTGTAGTATAGACAACAGGACATCAATGTAACACTTATACAACACTTATAGTATAGACAACAGGGCATCAATGTAACACTTATGCAACACTACAGTATAGACAACAGGACATCAATGTAACACTTGTACAACACTTATAGTGTAGACAATAGGGCTTCAATGTAACACTTGTACAACACTAACGGTATAGACAACAGGACATCAATGTAACACTTGTACAACACTTATAATATAAACAGGGCATCAATGTAACACTTCTACAACACCTGTAGTATAGACAATAGGGCATCACTGTAACACTTACACAACACTTATAGTATAGAAAATAGGGCATCAATGTAACACTTATACAACACTTATAGCATAGACAATAGGGCATCAATGTAACACTTATACAACACTTACAGTATAGACAACAGGACATCAATGTAACACTTATACAACACTTATAGTATAGACAACATGGCATCAATGTAACACTTATACAAAACTTACAGTATAGACAACAGGACATCAATGTAACACTTGTACGTCACTTATAGTATAGACAATAGGGCATCAATGTAACACGTATACAACACTTATAGTATAGACAACAGGGCATCAATGTAACACTTATGCAACACTACAGTATAGACAACAGGACATCAATGTAACACTTGTACAACACTTATAGTATAGACAATAGGGCATCAATGTAACACTTGTACAACACTAACGGTATAGACAACAGGACATCAATGTAACACTTATACAACACTTATAGTATAGACAACAGGACATCAATGTAACACTTGTACAACACTTATAATATAAACAGGGCATCAATGTAACACTTCTACAACACCTGTAGTATAGACAACATGGCATCAATGTAACACTTATACAAAACTTATAGTATAGACAACAGGACATCAATGTAACACTTGTACAACACTTATAACATAGACAACAGGACATCAATGTAACACTTGTACAACACTTATATTATAGACCACAGGACATCAATGTAACACTTATAAAACACTTATAATATAGACAACAGGACATCAATGTAACACTTGTAAAACACTTATATTATAGACAACAGGACATCAATGTAACACTTATACAACACTTATAGTATAGACAATAGGGCATCAATGTAACACTTATACAACACTTATAGTATAGAAAATAGGGCATCAATGTAACACTTATACAACACTTATAGCATAGACAATAGGGCATCAATGTAACACTTATACAACACTTACAGTATAGACAACAGGACATCAATGTAACACTGTAACAATAGGGCTTCAATGTAACACTTGTACAACACTAACGGTATAGACAACAGGACATCAATGTAACACTTATACAACACTTATAGTATAGACAACAGGACATCAATGTAACACTTGTACAACACTTAACGGTATAGACAACAGGACATCAATGTAACACTTATACAACACTTATAGTATAGACAACAGGACATCAATGTAACACTTGTACAACACTTATAGTATAGACAACAGGGCATCAATACAACAGGACATCAGTAACACTTGTACAACACTTATAGTATAGACAATTCAATGTAACACTTATACAACACTTATAGTATAGACAACAGGACATCAATGTAACACTTATACAACACTTATAATATAGACAACATGATATCAATGTAACACTTGTACAATACTACAGTATAGACAACAGGACATCAATATAACACTTCTACAACACTTATAATATAAATAGGACATCAATGTAACACCTGTACAACACTACAGTATAGACAACAGGACATCAATGTAACACTTC
The DNA here is from genome assembly GCF_031769215.1 of Ylistrum balloti. NCBI lineage: Eukaryota > Metazoa > Mollusca > Bivalvia > Pectinida > Pectinidae > Ylistrum > Ylistrum balloti. Next base: position 68,968 of record NW_026782655.1, on the reverse strand, counting down.
TACAACACTTATAATATAGACAGGGCATCAATGTAACACTTATACAACACTTATAGTATAGACAATAGGGCATCAATGTAACACTTATACAACACTTATAGTATAGAAAATAGGGCATCAATGTAACACTTATACAACACTCACAGTATAGACAACAGGACATCAATGTAACACTTATACAACACTTATAGTATAGACAATAGGGCATCAATGTAACACGTATACAACACTTATAGTATAGACAACAGGGCATCAATGTAACACTTGTACAACACTTATAGTGTAGACAATAGGGCTTCAATGTAACACTTGTACAACACTAACAGTATAGACAATAGGGCATCAATGTAACACGTATACAACACGTATAGTATAGACAACAGGGCATCAATGTAACACTTATGCAACAACTTATAGTCATGTAACACTTGACAACACTTATAGTGTACATCTTCAATGTAACACTTGTACAACACTAACAGTATAGACAACAGGACATCAATGTAACACTTATACAACACTTATAATATAGACAATAGGGCATCAATGTAACACTTGTACAACACTAACGGTATAGACAACAGGACATCAATGTAAAACTTATACAACACGTTTAGTATAGACAACAGGACATCAATGTAACACTTGTACAACACTTATAATATAAACAGGGCATCAATGTAACACTTCTACAACACCTGTAGTATAGACAATAGGGCATCACTGTAACACTTATACAACACTTATAGTATAGAAAATAGGGCATCAATGTAACACTTATACAACACTTATAATATAGACAACAGGACATCAATGTAACACTTGTACAATACTACAGTATAGACAACAGGACATCAATGTAACACTTATGCAACACTACAGTATAGACAACAGGACATCAATGTAACACTTGTACAACACTTATAGTGTAGACAATAGGGCTTCAATGTAACACTTGTACAACACTAACGGTATAGACAACAGGACATCAATGTAACACTTATACAACACTTATAATATAAACAGGGCATCAATGTAACACTTCTACAACACCTGTAGTATAGACAATAGGGCATCACTGTAACAATTGTACAACACTAACGGTATAGACAACAAGACATCAATGTAACACTTGTACAACACTTCAGTATAGACAAAAGGACATCAATGTAACACTTCTACAACACTTATAATATGAACAGGGCATCAATGTAACACTTATACAACACTTATAGTGTAGACAACAGCACATCAATGTAACACCTGTACAACACTACAGTATCGACAACAGGACATCAATGTAACACTTATACAACATGTGAGTATAGACAATACACACATAAATGTGATTTAATTTGTATTGTTGAGAGATGAAATGTTGAGGAAGTTGATTAATCAATCAAAACTTGAGAGTTTGCTCTCTTGGTTAGTGTCTTAATTTTCTACGAAGTTAAATTCTTAAAGAACTTAGCAAAACTTGGATTTTACTTCAGACATGTTTGATTTTCCTGTTGTTATTTATTAAGCTACTTCCTTCAATAAATATGTTGAAATGTTTCATTCTGTTGTCAAATATTTCCTTTCATTGAATAAATAAAATGGATATATGTATATACATGTAAAGAATCTAACAATTCTAGTCAGTTAGATTCTTAACTATGATATTGTTTTTTTTCCGTTTTATTAAAATTTTTACCTGAATATACATCCGTTGTGGCACATTTTGTAAAGAGAGATGATGATTTACTGGATGTTGTTTTCTGTCCTACTAAGATATCTAAAAATTAATATTAATATATAAAAGGATAAAGCAAGTTGACTAAAGCTAAACGGAAAAAAGAGGATTTCTAATAAAAAAAATAAAAGCATTTTAGATATAGCAACAGGTTAATTACTTATGGCGATTTCGATATTTAGTTGTGACAACGTTTCTTCTTCCTTCCCATCAATGCTACCTATATCAACGATCCTCCCTCCTCCCCTCATGCTACCTATATCACGATCCTCCCCTCTCCCCCAATGTTACCTATATCAACGGTCCTCCCTCCTTCCCTCCATGTTACCTATATCACCTATCATTTCACCTCCTCCTCCATGTTACCTATATCACGATTCCCCCCTCTACCCCCATTGTTACCTATATCAACTATCCTCCCTCCTCCCCTCTATGTTACCTATATCAACGATCCTCCCTCCTCCCCTCATGCTACATATATTACGATCCTCCCCTCTCCCCAAATGTAACCTATATCAACGGTCTTCCCTCCTTCCCTCCATGTTACCTATATCAACTATCATTCCTCCTCCTCCTCCTCCTCCTCTATGTTACCTATATCACGATCCTCCCCTCTCCCCCAATGTTACCTATATCAACGGTCCTCCCTCCTCCCCCTCCATGTTACCTATATCAACTATCACTCTCCTCCCCCTCCATGTTATCTATATCAACGATACTCCCTCCTTCCCCTCCATGTTACCTACATCAACGACCCACCCTCCTCCCCCTTCATGTTACCTATATCAACGATCCTTCCTCCTTTCCCCCATGTCACCTATATCAATGACCATCCCTCCTACCCCCATGCCCTCTATATCAACGGTCCTTCCTCCTCCCCCATATAACCTATATCAACGATCCTACTACCTCCCCCCATGTTACCTATATCAACGATCCTCCATCCTAACCCTCCATCTTACTTATATCAACGATACTCCATCCTTACCCTGCATGTTACCTTTATCAACGATCCTCCATCCTCGCCCTCCCCCTTCCTCTGCATGTTACTTATATCAATGACCCTCCCTTCTCTCTCCATGTTACCTATATCAAACAATCCCCCTCTTCCATTTCATGTTACCTATATCAAACAATCCTCCCTCCTCCCCCCTTGCTACCTATATCACGATCCTCCCTCCTCCCCAATGTAACCTATATCAACAGTCCGCCCTCCTACCCCCATGCCACCTATATCAACGGTCCTCCCTCCTCCCCCATGTTACCTATACCAACGATCCTCCCTCCTCCCCTCATGCTACCTATATCAACGGTCCTCCCTCCTTCCCTCCATGTTATCTATATCAACGGTCCTCCCTCCTCCCCATCCATGTTACCTATATCAACGATACCCTCCTTTCGCTCCATGTTACCTACATCAACGACCCACCCTCCTCCCCCTGCATGTTACCTATATCAACGATCCTTCCTCCTTTCCCCCATGTCACCTATATCAACGATCATCCCTCCTACCCCCATGCCCCCTATATCAACGGTCCTCCCTCCTCCCCATGTAACCTATATCAACTATCCTACATCCTCCCCCCATCTTACCTATATCAACGATGCTCGTTCCTCACCCTGCATGTTACCTTTATCAACGATCCTCCATCCTCGTCCTCCCCCTCCCTCTGCATGTTACTTATATCAATGACCCTCCCTCCTCTCTCTCCATGTTACCTATATCAAACAATCCTCTTCCTCCATTTCATGTTACCTATATCAAACAATCCTCCCTCCTCCCCCCTTGCTACCTATATCACGATCCTCCATCCTCCCCCAATGTTACCTATATCAACGGTCCTCCCTCCTCCCCATGTTATCTATATCAACGATCCTCCCTCCTCCCCTCATGCTACCTATATCACGATCCTCCCACCTTCCCTCCATGTTATCTATATCAACGACCCACCCTCCTCCCCCCACATGTTACCTATATTTAACTATCCTCCCCTTCCCCCTCCATAAAACCTATATCAACTATCCTTCCTCCTTCCCTCCATGTTACCTATATCAACGACCCTCCCTCCTCTCCCTCCATGTTACCTATATTTAACGATCCTCCCTCCTCCCCCTCCATGTTACCTATATCAACGATTCTCCACTTCCCCCTCCCCCTCCATATAACCTATATTTAACTATCCTCCCCTTCACCCTCCATGTTACCTACATCAACGATACGCCATCCACATCCTGCATGTTACCTATATCAACTATTCTCCCTCCTTCCCTCTATGTTACCTATATCAACGATAATCTCGCCTTCCCCTCCATGTTACCTATATCAACGACCCTCCCTCCACTCGCCCCCATGTGCTACTTATATCAACGACCCTCCATCCTCCCCCTCCATGTTAACTATATCAACGACCCTCCCTTCACACCACCCCCATGTACTACATATATCAACGATCCTCCCTCCTCCCCCCATGTTACTTATATCAACGATCCTCCATCCTCACCTTGCATGTTACCTATATCAACGATCCTCCCTCCTCCCCTCGAGCTACCTATATCACGAGCCTCCCACCACCCCTTCCATGTTACCTATATCAACGATCCTCCCTCCTCCCCTCATGCTACCTATATCACGATCCTCCCTCCTCCCCCTCCATGTTACCTATATCAACGATTCTCCATCCTCCCCCTCCATATTACCTATATTTAACTATCCTCCCCTTCACCCTCCATGTTACCTATATCAACGGCCCTCCCTCCTCCCCCTGCATGTTACGTATATCAACGACCCTCCATCCTCCCCCTCTATGTTACCTATATCAACGATCCTCCCTCCACCCCAACCCCATGTGCTACCTATATCAACGATCCTCCCTCCTCCCCCACGTTACTTATATCAACGATCCTCCCTCCTCCCCCTGCATGTTACCTATATCAACGACCCTCCATCCTCCCCCTCTATGTTACCTATATCAACGATAATCTCGCCTCCCCCTCCATGTTACCTATATCAACGACCCTCCATCCTCCCCTTCCATGTTACCTATATCAACGATCCTCCCTCCACCCCACCCTCCATGTTACTTATATCAATGATCCTCCCCCTCCATGTTACCTTTAACAAACAATCCTCCCTCCTCCCCTCATGTTACCTATATCAACGGTCCTCCCTCCTTCCCTCCATTTTACCTATATCAACTATCCTCCCTCCTCCTCCTCTATGTTATCTATAACAACGACCCACCCTCCACTCCCAATGTTACCTATATCAACGGTCCTCCCTCCTTCCCTCTATGTTACCTTTATTAACGATAATCTCGCCTTCCCCTCCATGTTACCTATATCAACGACCCTCCCTCCACCCCACCCCCATGTGCTACCTATATCAACGATAATCTCGCCTCCCCCTCCATATTACCTTTATCAACGACCCTCCATCCTCCCCCTCCATGTTACCTATATCAACGACCCTCTCTTCACACCACCCCCATGTACTACCTATATCAACGATCCTCCCTCCTCCCCATGTTACTTATATCAACGATCCTCCATCCTCACTCTGCATGTTACCTATATCAACGATACTCCATCCTCACCCTCCATGTTACTTATATCAACGATCCCCTATCCTCACTCTCCATGTTACCTATATCAACGATCCTCCCTCCTCCCCCCATGTTACCTATATCAAATATCCTCCCTCCTCCCCTCTATGTTACCTATGTCAACGATCCTCCCTCCTCCCCTTCCATGTTACCTATATCAACGATTCTCCATCCTCCCCCCTCCCCCTCCATATTACCTATATCTAAATATCCTCTCCTTCACCCTCCATGTTACCTACATCAACGATACGCCATCCTCATCCTGCATTTTACCTATATCAACGACCCTCCCTCCTCCCCCTACATGTTACGTATATTAACGACCCTCCATCCTCCCCCTCTATGTTACCTATATCAACGATCCTCCCTCCCCCCTCCTCTATGTTACCTATATCAACGATCCTCCCTCCTCCCCTCGTGCTACCTATATCACGATCCTCCCTCCACCCCCAATGTTACCTATATCAACGACCCTCCCTCCTCCCCCTCCATGTTACCTATATCAAAGACCCTCCCTCCTCCCCCTCCATGTTACCTATATCAACGACCCTCACTCCTCCCCCTCCATGTTACCTATATCAACGATACTCCATCCTCACCCTCCATGTTACCTATATCAACGATCCTCCCTCCTCCCCCTCCATGTTACCTATATCAACGATCCTCCCTATTGCTATTGTTATTCATGGTTTGTTTAGTGCCCATCGGATAACTCAAACTTGGTTAGAACTAGGTGATTCTGATCAGCTTCCACGGGCTGATGGGCGGGCCCAAATTGGTCAACTTAATTGAATATTCAAAGACTTTCTTCTCAAGACCGACATAGAGCAGATTATAAAACTTCATGGATGGAAGGGTCTTTAGTGCTTTACCAAAATGATTTAATTCATTGCCAAAGGGTCTAACATTATCTCGGAGAGGGTTACGTTTTTTTCAATATTTTAGTTTCCATGCCCTCTTTCTCATCAGTTAGGTCTCGCTTGGTCTCTTGTTATAATCTTATTTATATAACCTGATATCACTTATTTATATCCATGCTACATTCTTTGTTGATACATTTTACTTATTTAACAGAAAACGCAAAAAATAATAATAATAAAAATAAAAATACGATTTCCAACCCAACATTTGTCTAGTATGTTTGTATGAATTTTAACAATGAAATTTTCATTTTTCATCCCGCCATCCCTTTTGACCCACATATTAAAGTATGAGTCAATGCAAAATCTGCTGTTTCGAACCGCATATTAGGCCTACATCGTATGTGAAGGTAACTCAAAAAGTCCCGGAAAAAAAAATGTTATATATATTGCTCTTCTTCACAGAATGGTTGAGGTGCTGTCTTTACACACATGCAGGCGGAATTGTGTAATTGCAATCATGTATGTAGATGAACACATATTGAATCCTAACAGAGGCTTTTCGCTGATCTAGATACAATTATTTGAGGCACTGCAATCCCTAGTATTTATTTTTTTCAAACAATATTAAATATAGTTATAGTACTCTCAGAGACGTATATATCACATGTGATATTTACGTCTCTGGTACTCTACACCATCTTCGGGGAAAATATAATTGAAAAAAATGTATATATAAATGCTTAAAAGAAAAATTGAGTCCTTGCACACACGTTGTTTATTTCCTTAATAACATAAATATTGTTGTCTCCTGCACTGCACTTATTACTGAAACAACACATAGTAATTGAATGTTCGATGACCGAGGTGTTCCGAAAGACCGATCGCACGATTGTACGCAGTATGTACTTTCTGTTTGTGTCGTAAAATATGTGGACATACTCGTCATTGGTGAGGTCCAGTAAGTATACTTAATGTGTGAAATGACTTAAGAATGCGAATGAATTTTGTGTAGTAAGTTACACAACATAAATATAAATAAAACGTCTGGTATAGATCAGATTCGTGCCAAGTTCTCAAAGGATGCTGACCTGTCACAGGGGTCTGCAACATTAATGTTTCCGGGTGATGAGAGATTGTATATATAGTAATATAACTTCTAAAGGCGACCAACGAAATACCAGAAAATTCAACACCATCAGAAAAATTACCGCTATTTGGTCAAATGCTCTTCAGTTTTTACATCTTTGGTACCGAACTTTACACAACTTTTGCTCACTGTCAATGCGAAACCTGTTAGTCGTGATCATATATTCAATATTGTTTTCTGAAATTTTGGAAAAAGCTGTTTGCAACAAGTTTGAAAAAAATAGCTTTAGAATAATTTACTCTATGAACCCTATAGGTTCCTGTTGAATTTCTCTTCCCACTAAGTCCATGATCTTACTGATTATAACAAATCAAACACAGCTAAAAGTTTGTATACCAGCATGCTCCTACTAGGTATCATGGTATACAGGTTCATGTTAAATTTCTCTTCCCACTAAGTCCATGATCTTACTGATTATAACAAATCAAACACAGCTAAAAGTTTGTATACCAGCATGCTCCTACTAGGTATCATGGTATACAGGTTCATGTTAAATTTCTCTTCCCACTAAGTCCATGATCTTACTGATTATAACAAATCAAACACAGGTAAAAGTTTGTATACCAGCATGCTCCTACTAGGTATCATGGTATACAGGTTCATGTTGAATTTCTCTTCCCACTAAGTCCATGATCTTACTGATTATAACAAATCAAACACAGGTAAAAGTTTGTATACCAGCATGCTCCTATTAGGTATCATGGTATACAGGTTCATGTTAAATTTCTCTTCCCACTAAGTCCATGATCTTACTGATTATAACAAATCAAACACAGCTAAAAGTTTGTATACCAGCATGCTCCTACTAGGTATCATGGTATACAGGTTCATGTTAAATTTATCTTAGCAACTCGAATACAGCTAAAGATTTGTTTACATGTCAGCATGATAGTACTACTACACCAACAAAAAGCTTTTGATACTGATAATCATTCTATTCTATGTGATAAATAGAATATTTTTGGTGTGGATCATATGAATAGCTGAATCTTGCTTATGAAGCAGATCTCAGTTCGCTGTTGTCAATGGCAGCTTCTTATTGAAAAAATGCCCAAAGTGGAGTTCCCCGAGGCAGTATACTGGGCCAAGTTCTAGTCATAATCTAGATGAATATAGATAATTCATGTAAATGCCTTATATATGCAGAAAATAGTGCAATTATTTTTTTTTATACACAAGTTCAGATTTCGTGAAACCCTGGTAAAATACTATCCACAATTTACCTTTTGGCTAGAGAGATCTTGTCATTAGTTGAATTTCAGACAAGTAATCCAGAGGTCACCGGTTCGAATCCTAGCATGATAAACCATGTCACAAGATCAAATTCTACAAGTTTTAATCCATTACCAAATATTCAAATGAGACTTTGTAAGAACATGAATACATATATATATATATATATATATGTAACTTAAAAATGCTTTGTGTATCGATAAGATATGTGAAAAGAATAAAATCAACACAGCAGATGTCTTCCGCTAACGTTTTCAGGACTAACAGCCATCATTAGACAATACATTAATATATGAAGGTGGCCGTTAAGCCTGAAAATGTTAACGGAATACATTTGCCGTGTTGATTTTTTCTTTTCAAATAAATATATATATATATGTGTCTTCCTAAGTGTGTTCTCTTCATTTGTTAGGCTATGACATTAATAAGTTCTTTAAAAGGATATCTGAACATTTATATATGAGCCATGCTTTCGTCGGATCACAGGCTTAGATATATATCCGTCTATGATCAGATCTTCATAATATGTATGTATGAGTCTGATATTAATTACAGGTGTGTTTATTTTCCAGATGTACCTTTCACTTGACGTTCTATGTCAGACATGGATTACCCCTAATGTTTGGATTATTGTAGTACGACAGTAGTCATGACAACCCAGGTGTCTAAGTGGGTGTGCTACACTTTATTTAGGGTACTTCTGCCCATCATTCTACTTGCAGGTAATGTCAAGTATAAATACTGCTGTATGTTACCAATAGGTACCCCTGCTGGAGGTTGTGAATAAATAAATAAATAATGATAAAAAAATGAAAAATGAAATGCTTTTGGACATATAAAGGTGTAACATGTAGTCTACGGTCTCTGTTTATAAGTTTTTTCTGTTAGAGAATGAAATTGCTGAAGAAGCATATCAGCATCAAACTGACCTAGACATTGAGAGGTGTATCTATTTCAGAACTGACATTACACTAGTTTATAGATGTATTGATTTGAAAACTTTGGTTCATGACCTCAAATTATTGAACTTGGCATGTTACAATATGAGACCTCTAATGTTTGACCATGATATGTTACAGTGTATGACCTCTTATTATTGACCTTGATGTGTTACAGTGTATGACCTCTAATTATTGACCTTGATGAGTTACAGTGTATGACCTCTAATTATTGACCTTGATGTGTTACAGTGTATGAACTCTAATTATTGACCTTGATGTGTTGCAGTGTATGACCTCTAATTATTGACCTTGATGAGTTACAGTGTATGACCTCTAATTATTGACCTTGATGTGTTAGAGTGTATGACCTCTTATAATTGACCTTGATGTGTTACAGTTTATGACCTCTAATTATTGACCTTGATGTGTTAGAGTGTATGACCACTAATTATTGACCTTGATGTGTTACAGTGTATGACCTCTAATCATTGACCTTGATGTGTTACAGTGTATGACCTCTAATGTTTGGCCATGATATTTTACAGTGTATGACCTCTAATGTTTTACCTTGATGTGTTACAGTCTGTGCGGTGAGGTACAATGCACTTTCCTTTATATATCTGGTGTTTTTACTGGCCTGGCCGCTTTTACCAACACCAAACAGAATCAACATCAAAGGTAAGTTTTAATAGCAAGAAAAAAGAATCTACAGACTGCTAACACTTAGAGATATCCACACTTACATATTCATGAATGAAAACATGTATAATTATTCCCCACACTCATGCCCTGGGATGCTTCTTGTAATAGCTGCCAGTCAGAAATTCTTTGGAACTTTTCAGAAAATTTGTTTGTTTTGTTTTTCATTGTTTTCATGCACTCCTGTGAACGTGTTCATCAAGTTACTGCTAGTAGGGCAGGTAATAGTTTAATAGGGTTCTGTAACATTGCTAATGAAGAGTCCATTTAGAGACGATATTTCCAATGAATTTATGACCTACATGACTTAGGTCCAGCAGGATGCTGACACTTGTTGCAGCATGGAGTAATGTAACAAAAGGTATGGTCTTGCCTAAAAGTCTACAAATGTAAGTTGCCTCCTCCATAGATTTTTTTCACAGTTGCCTGTAGCTTCAAAACCTGGTCCCATTCAAAAGATGGATTTCTTGAATTTCATTGACTGCATTAACTGTAGTGATTGGAAACTGGTTAAAGTAATAATCAATCATTGGTTATAATCTGTATTCTGATGTACTTCATTGATTACATAATTGGCCAGATGGGTGTTCAATATTATAATCTGTATTCTGATGTACTTCATTGATTACATAATTGGCCAGATGGGTGTTCAATATTATAATCTGTATTCTGATGTACTTCATTGATTACATAATTGGCCAGATGGGTGTTCAATATTATAATCTGTATTCTGATGTACTTCATTGATTACATAATTGGCCAGATGGGTGTTCAATATTATAATCTGTATTCTGATGTACTTCATTGATTACATAATTGGCCAGATGGGTGTTCAATATTATAATCTGTATTCTGATGTACTTCATTGATTACATAATTGGCCAGATGGGTGTTCAATATTATAATCTGTATTCTGATGTACTTCATTGATTACATAATTGGCCAGATGGGTGTTCAATATTATAATCTGTATTCTGATGTACTTCATTGATTACATAATTGGCCAGATGGGTGTTCAATATTCATAGAATTTGAATGTACTCTGTGGCATTGATATTTTCATTTTTAGTAACTTTAAGCTAAATTACCTCACTTATCTAGAATTTACAAGAATGAATATTATTGATTGGCAATTAGCATAGTTTTCATGCATGTTTTGCTAAAACACAAGAAACCTACGGCAGTTTGTGAAAAATTATAACTGACCATTCCATCAGCTTAGATTAAACAATAAGGTAATTGATAACCTTGAACCGATCATTATCCCATCACTTTTGTAGGACCATATACTTATTTTTCATTTCTTGGAGTATTTGGACTATCTTTCCCAGTGTCTGTGAACCTTCCGTCTTTCTAGCACCCAACACTGTTGATTTCATGCTCCGTTTCTTGTCGATGTAATGTATAGTACTGGTATCTTTCTGTGCTTATACAAATTTATTAGCCAAGGGTCATGTCAACTCTATTACAGCTCCAGATATCACTTTAATTTTCTGTTCCATATCATCATTTTTTTGTTCCAAGATCAATCATGAGATGCTTTCTATTTGATATTGTGTGTATGAAATAATTAAATTTAAATATGACATAGGGTTTTCATTTCATAAGGAACACAATGAATATACGTAACAAGAAGACAGAAAATGAGAAACAAATTGTTACAGGAATTGCCAGATTAATAAATAATTAGTAAAGTTGTTAAACATTAAGACAAGGTTGTTATTGATTAAGTAATTATTTTATTTACAAATGATGCCAAACCTTATCTACAAACCATGATTGTGTGTGTCGTTCTTTTAAACAGCAGGTGTAGGAGATGACACTTTGCATTATCTTGGTTTTGAGGTCACCAAAGACAGTCTCAGGGTGATTTATTGTGATCCCCATTTGTAAGCTTCATGTGTCGTAAACTTTTAGTATTTTCGACTTCATCTGGAAAACTCATGAAACCATTTCAGGGAAATTTTTTTAAAAACCTTCAATGGCTAAAGGCGCACCAAAAGTTTAAATTATATGGTCTCTAACCCCCAGGGGTTTGAGGGACGAGGCCAAAAAGGGTCAGATTGACTGAAACTTCAAAAAAAAGCTTCTTCTCAAATCCCAGATATGGTAGAACCAAATATTCTTCATGGATGGAAGTGTCTTACGGTGTTTTACCAAAATTATAAATTTCATGACAACAGGGTGCCTGGGGAGAAGGTAAACTTTACTATAGTTTATAAAGGAAAATTACATTTTTGATCATAATTTTTAATAGTTCAAACTTAATAGAATTATGAGTTGAAGATGACAGTTTGAGGAGATGCACTGATTGACTTTTGCTGACCTTCAAGGGCTGTTGGGCAGGGCTAAAATGAGTCAAATTTACTGAAATTTCCAAAGATGTCCTGCTGTTCATAGATTGAAGACACTACATGTATATAGGAAAATTCAAATTTTGAGGGTGATTTCTTTAATCCAAACTTGGTTAGAAGCCTTAGTATGGGACAGCAGTTAATGTTATGCTTTTTCATTATGTGTACAATATATACTAACACGAAAAAGAAACGCCGGGTACACTAAATATACTACAAATAATTTATTGCTTGGCCTAGAATAATGATACTCGGTCAGGTTGATGTGTTGTTCGTGGTCACTAGGTACACATGTTTAAAATCACACAATACCTGACCTATAGGAATGCTTTTGCAGGGTCAGGGCCAACTTCAGGTTGCTGCATATTTTGGTGTGCATATTCGGACAATTCAACGTCTTGTCCAACGTATGTGAGTGACGGGGAGGGTCATTGATCGACCGCAAAGTGGATGTCGGCGCGTCACGACGCCACATCAGGATCGGTTTATAAGACTTTCTCACGTCCGTAATCACCATCTCACAGCTACCGAAAATGCAAATAACACTATAGGCAGTCATAACCGCCATATTCATCCTGATACGGTTCGAAACCGATTACGCATCAATGGCCTAAGAGCCCGACGTCCCTATGTTGGTCTGCCCCTAACTCCTGCGCGTCGCCAACGCCGATTGGCTTGGTTACAAGCACACTCATCCAGAAATTTTCCTATGAGGCAATGGAGACGGGTATTCTTCACTGACGAATCCCGGTTCACTCTCTACCGTTCGGACGGGTGACGTCGTGTATATCAACGTCGAGGGGAACGTTACACCGACGCGTGCGTTGCTGATTCGGATAGGTTTGGCGGTGGTTCAGTATGTGTTTGGGGCGGTATCTCCTATGGGTTTAAATCACCCCTGATCATGATTGATGGTAATTTAACCAACGTAAGGTATAGAGACGAAATCCTTCACCCAGTTGCCGTGCCATGTGTGCAAGCACGGAACCTGATATTCCAGCAAGACAATGCCTGGCCCCATGTCGCTAGAGTTTGTCAGCAACTTCTTGCCAACAATAACGTAATCCCAATCGTTTGGCCAGCATTCAGTCCAGATTTGTCTCCAATTGAGCATTTGTGGGACGAATTGGATAGGAGAGTTAGGAGACGTCCAAGTGCTCCCACTAATCTGGTCCAGCTCACACGTGCCTTGCATGAAGAATGGAATAGCATCCCCATTGCAAGGGTTAACACCCTGATGAATTCCATGCATAGAAGAATCAGGGCTGCGACAGCTGGGCATGGAGGACACACAAGATACTGAAATGTCCGGCCGTGTTGCGCAATACAAGTAGGGTCATCGCTAAAAGGGGGATAGTTTTGGCATAATTAGCATCGATAATTGATAGAACCTTCAACAAATGGTTCCAAACAGATGAAATTGTATACAAAAATGAATGAAATAATGTAACATTAAATTATATCATTTAAAAGAATCTTTTTAGGTTACACAGCGTTTCTTTTTTGTTTTAGTATAGTTAAATTTAAGTTCTCTTACAATTTTTTAACAAAAGCATTTCTATGGCATGTTACAAGATGCATTGTGACTGTCAAGGCCCTTTGGCCTCTTGTTTAATTGCAGGTATCAATGGAGCCTACCTGAGCTGTATAATTGCTGTGAGTGCTTTAGGCACACTTGCTCATATAGTCTTCCATATAGCTATGGCGGATAGCAGTGCACCATACGGATCTGTCTTACAAAATTGTAAGTTTTGAACAATGTCATTTATAAGGTCATTATATTGTTGGTCACAAATGATACACATTTTTAGGTTATCTGACCAAAAGGTCAGATCTGACCTATAGCCATTATGTTTGGTCTACTGTGCGGGTTCATAAACTTTTTCTTTTAAAATGCTACTCTTCCTTAATGCTTTAGTGGATTTCAACAAAATGTGTTTTGAAAGATCATTAAAGGTAGGCAGTGACTTCTTAAATTCAGAAAGTTGATTTGACCCACAGGAACTTGAAACATTGTCCATAAATTGGGACTTGGCAGATTTCAAAATAGTCAAATTTAATCTGAATCTGAACTGCGGGGCAATCATTTCTTAAGTTCAGAAAGCTGATGATTCAATCCCTTAGGACTTGGTGGTGGGGCACAAAATGGAGAAATCAACTTCAGTATTTTATTGGCGTCATCTTCTCCGTCCGTCCATCCGTACGTCTGTCCGTCCATTTCTTGTGAACGCAACTCCTCCTAAACTTATCATCAGATTTTCATGAAACTTGCTCAATGTCACTACTACAATGGTTCGATACGCATGAAGAGGCGATTTTTTGGTTCATTGATTTCAACTTTGTATCTGTAATTTGCTTATAGTGGAGCCTTGTGAAAGCAGCTCCTGAAATAATCATCAGATTTTCACGAAACTTGCTCAATGTCATTAATACAATGGTTCGATGTGCATGAAGGGGTAATTTTACGGTTCATTGATTTTTGTAAGATTTATGCCATTTTATCTTGATCTTTATATTTTGTGGCGGCGTATATTGTGTCCACGGTACTTTTGTCTTAAAAATTTTTAAGTTAAATTTCCTAAACCTGCTCGTTCATGGCAAAACGTAAAAAAACTACCACTGAATGAAAATGGTCGTTTATTATACGACATCAAATCAAATGTTACATTAAAGAAATTAATAAATCATTCTGTGGGTTAATAACCGCGAGGAAAATCCCATCACAAGCTATCAAAGTTACATAACACATATACATGTATTTCACTCGATCCCCCAGGGGCCAATAAGCAAGACTCATTCATATATTGTAGCTGCTGTATATTCTAACCCCTCCAGTAGCTTTGTTAGAATGGAATATGTAATGGGCAAGCATACGTCAGCTGCACACTTACAGTTGGAATACCCGTTAACATTTTTCTTATCACCAAATTGTCACCTGGATCATCATGGCCCTGTAATTTGTTATAATATCCAATGGCCAAGACATATGTTAACACTGTTCAGGCAGCTAGTCCTTTGGATGAACAGTAAGCTATAAACAATGACAAACAAGTTGTACTTGTTGGAAATACCTCTGATTCAAAGGTGATGCAAGCATGTAAAATGTTAAAGTTATGATAACGCTTTGCTGTACACTTTCCTTGATTGAGGTGCTAAGGCACTGTCTAGTAGGAACTGTTTCTCGTCCATTAAAGATACCAGGCTCTGGACATTGGGATGTCCAGCTCCCAGTTGACCTCTGAGTACTGGCTGAAGAAGCTCTTGATCTGTAAACATGACAACATATCAAATATTGCATCTGTTTTGTAATCTTGTTCCCCATGTTTCAATAGCCAGTATTATGGGAAACAGTTCCTTAATAGAGATTGATATTCTGACATTGATTCACTGACCACAAAACCAGGAATGTTCCAGGACTGCCTCCAAACCCCTAACATCAGTATACATATGGAGATGATCAGAGTTCTCCCAAATAATTGACGGGAACATAGATTTACCATTATAGGTGTTGATCTAACCAGACTCTTAGGTCTTTCCCTGATTCCTGATTAAGTCTAATTCTATGATGGGAAGCCTAGACTCCCAAGGTCAGATCAATTAAGCGCCTTAAAAAATCTTGACCAGGTATTTCAATTTAACAAGCGAAATTCAAAAGGCCAATGAGAGATTGGATCTCTTTCAATGTCACCTTTTTTTCTGGTTAGAAAATGTTCCAGACTACTTTGGATTTTACTCCCTTTCTCCAGAGGGAGTCGGGCTTCAAAAAGTAAGGAATTTCATTCAACTCGTAGAAATACTATGACTGTGTTTGGAGCTACTGTTTTATCAGACTTAATAGGACAATAAATGTCTCTACAAAACTCCAAAAATCTTAACAAATATTGTTTACCTAGATTGATGTCAGGTGGTGAGATGAAAAGAAAATCATCCAGGACATTAACACCAGCCTGAACTCCAAGCTTATTTTCTGCCACTCAATGCAAAGATGAGCTAAAACTCTCGAAAAGATTACACGATATAGAACACCCCATTGGTAGTGTCTTATCAAAGTAGTACTGTCCTCTGATCTTAGAGCACAATAACTCCCTAGGCTTAATTGGTATGAGTTTAAAGGCTCATTCTTTATTTGGTTTTACTAATAGGGCACCCCTCCTGGCCTTACAAATGTGAGCTTTAACATGATCGATGGTCCGATACTGAACTGAGCACAAGTCTGAGGGTATTCCATCATTTATAGATGAACCTAAATAGTGGATTAACCTAAATTCATCTGGAGACTTTTTGGGTGCAAAACCTTAAAGTGAAATTTGCATATTTTTAAATGGGGGATAATCAAAAGGACCCTCCACTCTCTTAGCATCAATCTCTTTCCTAATTTTATGCAGTAATATTGTAGGATGCTCTTTAGCAGAAGATAAGTTTTCAGCTTCTCTGAATTTTTGAATACCACAAAATTGCAAGGAAAACCCCTCTGTTAAGCCGGTTATCAAAGGGTCTTGAAGGGAAGGGGGGTAACCTATAAGCCAGTTACTGAACACTGGGATGTTAATAGGGGTAACTATCAGGGATGAACTGTATTCAAAAGGCCTAACCAAATTACTTAGGAGCCCTGGTATTGACAGTTTGTTCTCTCAAGCTATTGTCTCTTTTGGGGCAAGACTTCTTGGCATGCCCTCCATTGCATTTTTCACATCTGTTGGGGAATTTACAATCCTGTCGGTTACATACACCCTGTTGTAGAACTGCCAACAAACTCGGGGTTGGTTTTGATTTGAGTTTTGACTATTATGGTGAAAATTACCATTCCCACCTTTTTTTGTAATGTAAAGGTCATGGTCTGGGTGTACAGTTCAGAATTTAACATCCACAGCCTAAATCTTCAGTAGATTTCCATTTATGGAAATTGGAATCCTAGAATTGCCAATCTCCTTTTTGTGATGCTAGGGTATTAACAATGCTGATGTACATCATTAGATTGGATGTAGTTTGAATGTCTAACACCTGTGGTTTTTGTTGAAAAATTGCTGAGCCTAGTTTGATGTACTGATTAGCCCAGATTTGGGCTTTAAGTTTTGGGTCAATGTTGCTATCCAAAGGCCTTGATATGCTTCCTTTAGAATTTGCCTGAGTCTCTGTACCCATGTTGCCATCAGCCTGTAGCTGGTTTAACATTTCTTCCAGTGAGAGGTTGTTGTCCTCTGCTGGTGTTGGATCAGCCTGAGTGGTCACTTCTGATATCTGGTTTGATCTCTCACTCTGAGTCTGCACCAGTTTATAGAGTTACTCTGCAATTTCCTTTGCAGATGGGAGGGTAGGTTGGGCTGGGTCAGATGACGGCATTACAACTGTAGGAGACCTCTTCGCGGCTGGGAGTGGTTGGATGACAGTGTTCTTCCTTTTCCGAGTCATCATTCTCCCTGGTGGAAACAAAAACCATTAAATTTACAAATGCTAATTGATTTCATATAGCCATAATTGACTGACCTGCACTGACAGCAAGCTTGTAATAAACCATTACAAAATTAGGACGTCTTGTCATAAAAAAGATAGTTTGGTTTCATTGATTACTTATGAGCTTGTGACATCGCCATGGCATATGACATCCCGACACAATAAACACTGCTCAGATAACTCTCGTTACCCTCCCTCACCTTCCCTCACCTTCCCTCACCCTCCCTCGCAGTTATCAAAATATACTTAGATAACTTCCTGTTATCTCAGTGGTGAGTCATGTGACCATAACCTCCCACCATTACTTTATTTATTTATGAATTTTTTTAATTGATATTGATATGCAAATTATCCTGATTTTCTTTATTTTTTTGCGCAATCTCTGCCAATTTGAAAATTTTGAAAACATGTGGACAGAGTTGACACAATGCCACTTAGAAACATGCAGATAGTACTCTTTGATCTTCTCAAAATTGAATTATTAATATTTAAAATTCAATTATTTTAATTACCTATATTGATGTCCCTGCAACATTACTCCATCTATGCAGTATATGACTGCTCTCTTTATGTTTCCAATATATCTTGGAATTGCAATATGGTTTGTCAAGTGTACTCCATCCCAGGCAAATTCCCTTTGGCTATTCTTGACAATTGCCATTATTTGACAGATTCAGCCTCCCTACACAAAGCTTTTAGGATTTTGTTTGTTTCAACAACCGTCTCATTATAAAGATTGACAGGTATACTGCAGGTTCTTCTGCTTTGTAATGTTTGACATAATATGACCCCTTTTACATTCTAGCCATTAATTAGAAATTCACTGTAAGCAAAAATATGATTGGCTAGTTTTTTGGGAGACAATTGTGTGTCGTCTAAATCATTGTCCCCTATGTGAATAATGCACGCATTTGGCTTAACCTGTATAACCTGCTGTGTGAACATGTTTTTATATTGGCGTAGAGTTCCGGCCGACCTCCCATAATAAACAATATCTAAATCAGGACCAACAATTCCCATGTTCTTGTCACAGCTTGGATTGAACACCAGGAAACGTTCGAGTCACCTTATGAAGGAGTGGCCCAAGATGAGGTTCAGTATGTTGTGCATAGCCTTGATTCCAAGAATAGGGTTATGGCACCAAACACGCTACACGTGACCCTTGTTTCATATGTAGGCCTATAGACTAGCTAGGGGACCACGAGACAAACAGGTATTATAATAGCTATAGGTACGATTCCCTACCTGATATACCGTGTTACTCTACCTGTCAGTCGCAGACAACAAAACGGCTTTGCAGCAATACCCAAATTCAATTTTTCCTTCTGAAATTTTTCCTTCCGAAAGTATGCCACTCTGCAAGGGTTTTCCTGTTACTGAAGGAATGAAAGGAAGACAACTCCGAGTGAACAGTGTGTTGACGGCCTCAAGGGTGCAATACCCCATTTCACCTTACCTGTCTAATGAAGTGGCACAATGTACCCAGTTTACCGTAAAATATTTTATTTGCAATAAAATGTTATATATTTCCATAATACCTGAGCATATTTCAACCTATTTAGAAAATTGATTAGACTTCAGGGGACTGCAGGGTGAGGCTGAAATCTTGCTTTTCAATGCTGGTGTTCCATAATGTCCATGTGGGTCTCAACCAAATTTTGCAAGAGAAATCAACTGAGGAGGGCAATAATTTCTTAAATGAATGATTTGATTTTCAGATGATTGTTAATGCCCATGGACCTCTTGTTTTGTCTGTGAATAACATTAATATATTATATGGATTTTTGCAGACTTCTGGCCTTTGATACTTCTGTCACAGACACAATTGGTGTGCAAATACTTCTGTGTATGTTTATGCCGGGGTTTTCCTGAAATCTTTTGCACATATTGTGCATTATTACATCACCTGGTCTGAAGGATAGATAAGCTTATGCCATACTATGTTTCTTAAAAACAGTTTCTCATCACAAACGCCTAAACTGATTTTGAGCATATTTGGTCAGAAGCATCCTTAGGGGATATGAATCAGTTTTGTGTAAATCGTTTTTTTTTTTAAAAAAAAAAAAAAAAAAAAAAAAAACAAATTTTGCAAATTATTTGAAATACTTCTGTAGGAATGCCTGGCTCAGGCCCATGAGGGGAAATAGAGCAACATTTTATTGCTATTGTGCTTTATCTGTCATCCTGCACCATCTGCTTTCTGTAAATTTTACTTTTAAAACACTACTCCTGCTAAAAACCTCGGCAGATTTCAACCAAATTTAGTCTAAAACATTATGGGAGGTCAGTAATCATTTCTTAAACACTGAAAGTTGATCTTATCTGTGACCTATGGACAGGACCCCAAAACAGGAAGTTAGACAATAGTTTGCTTTAAAATGCTACTCTTCCTTTATACTTAAAAGGTTTTCTTCCAAATTTGGCTGAAACATTATTAGGGAATGGCAATGATATCAAACATGCAAAAGTGATTCCTAGATGGTCCCAACCAAATGAAATTGTTGGGTTTGATCTAAAATCCAACATAACACATCATGACAAATTTTTTGATCTACTGAACCATTTTCATGTATATCAATGGGAAAAAAATTTGGAGTTTATTAAGGAAGAGAAACACATGATGTTTTGTTATTTTCAGCCTGGTCAGCCACAGTAGCCACTTTGTAACATGATTGTGCATCTGCTTTTTATGAACAACACTTATCATGTATAAGTTTCTGATACTTTCTAGAAATGTTCAACATTTGAATTCACAAGATTTGTTAAACCACCAACAGCACATGCTGGGCTGTTCAGTAGGCCCCAATAGGAGAAATAAAGCTAATCCTTAAAATCCTTTTTATTAGTAATATCAGGATACTGTCCCACTTTGGTCTGAAGAATGACAGAGGAATTAAATTAGTGTAAATGGTGGGTCCTAATCCCCTGGGGCAGGAGGGGCACAACCCAATAGGGAAAATTAAGCAAATTCTTCAAAATTATTCTTCCGTTGGAATGTAAGGAGTCTGTGCCAGTATGGTCTGATACATCCTTGAGGAAAGCGATTCAGTTTTGTATAGATGTTGTATCCGACTACTATGAAGCCTGGAGCCAGGGCTGGGCATAGAAGGTGAAATTTAGCAAATTCTTTAAAAACCTTCTGCCTAAGAGCCTGGGATTCAGATTTCACTTGCCATTTTATCTTTATTTCAGGCTCAACTGCTGAAAAAGTAGCCAGACAAATAGCTGTGGAAAGGTATGTAAAATAATAAACAGTAGATGTGTGCCACCTCATCACATCATGTGTTCCACCTCCTCACATCACATGTTCCACCTCCTCACATCATGTGTTCCACCTCATCACATCATGTGTTCCACCTTCTCACATCATGTGTTCCACCTCCTCACATCATGTGTTCCACCTCCTCCCATCATGTGTTCCACCTCCTCACAATATGTGTTCTACCTCATCACATGTGTCACCCCATCACATCATTTGTGCCACTAATCACATCATTTGTGCCACCCCATTATTTCATATATATTACCTTATCACATCATGTGTGCCACCTCATCACAACATATATACTACCTTATCACATCATGTGTGCCACCTCTTTATAACATGTGAGCCATATTACCATGTCATGAATGAAACCAGAGTTGTTATTAGATGGTAGTATTAGAGAATGACAAGTACATTAAATGTGTAATGTGTAATTACACTGGAGCTCATAATATGAAAGTGAGTTTAGTTATGTAATGTGCATTTTATATAAACTAGGTATTTGAACTAATGAAACTTTGTGTGTACAGTGGTATATTAAGAGAATATGCAGGATACCATATTCATGGCATGTAAGTGTATATAATTATGAGGTGATAACAGTGTGAGTGTAAGTGTATGTAATTATGATGTGATGACAGTGAGAGTGGAGGTGTATATAATTATGATGTGATGACAGTGTGAGTGTGAGTGTATATAATTATGATGTGATGACAGTGAGAGTGGAGGTGTATATAATTATGATGTGATGACATTGTGAGTATATAATTATGATGTGATGACAGTGTGTAAATGTATATAATTATGATGTGATGACAGTGTGTAAATGTATATAATTATGATGTGATGACAGTGTGTAAATGTATATAATTATGATGTGATGACAGTGTGTAAATGTATATAATTATGATGTGATGACAGTGTGTAAGTGTATATAATTATGATGTGATGACAGTGTGTAAGTGTATATAATTATGATGTGATGACAGTGTGTAAGTGTATATAATTATGATGTGATGACAGTGTGTAAATGTATATAATTATGATGTGATGACAGTGTGTAAGTGTATATAATTATGATGTGATGACAGTGTGTAAGTGTATATAATTATGATGTGATGACAGTGTGTAAGTGTATATAATTATGATGTGATGACAGTGTGTAAGTGTATATAATTATGATGTGATGACAGTGTGTAAATGTATGATTATGTGTGTGACAGTGTATGTATAATTATGATGTGATGACAGTGTGTAAATGTATATGATTATGATGTGCTGACAGTGTAAATGTATATAATTATGATGTGATGACAGTGTGTAAATGTATATAATTATGATGTGATGACAGTGTGTAAATGTATATGATTATGATGTGATGACAGTGTGTAAGTGTATATAATTATGATGTGTGATGACAGTGTGTAAATGTATATAATTATGATGTGATGACAGTGTGTAAATGTATATAATTATGATGTGATGACAGTGTGTAAATGTATATAATTATGATGTGATGACATTGTGAGTATATAATTATGATGTGATGACAGTGTGTAAATATATATAATTATGATGTGATGACAGTGTGTAAGTGTATATAATTATGATGTGATGACAGTGTGTAAATGTATATAATTATGATGTGATGACAGTGTGTAATTGTATATAATTATGATGTGATGACAGTGTGTAAATGTATATAATTATGATGTGATGACAGTGTGTAAATGTATATAATTATGATGTGATGACAGTGTGTAAATGTATATAATTATGATGTGATGACAGTGTGTAAATGTATATAATTATGATGTGATGACAGTGTGTAAATGTATATAATTATGATGTGATGACAGTGTGTAATATAATTATGATGTGATGTATATATAATTATGATGTGATGACAGTATGAGTATATAATTATGATGTGATGACAGTGTGTAAATGTATATAATTATGATATGATGACAGTATGAGTATATAATTATGATGTGATGACAGTGTGTAAATGTACATAATTATGATGTGATGACAGTGTGTAAATGTATATAATTATGATGTGATGACAGTGTGTAAATGTACATAATTATGATGTGATGACAGTGTGTAAGTGTATATAATTATGATGTGATGACAGTGTGTAAATGTATATAATTATGATGTGATGACAGTGTGTAAATGTATATAATTATGAATATAATTATGATGTGATGACAGTGTGTAAATGTATATAATTATGATGTGATGACAGTGTGTAAATGTATATAATTATGATGTGATGACAGTGTGTAAATGTATATAATTATGATGTGATGACAGTGTGTAAATGTATATAATTATGATGTGATGACAGTGTGTAAGTGTATATAATTATGATGTGATGACAGTGTGTAAATGTATATAATTATGATGTGATGACAGTGAGAGTGGAGGCGTATATAATTATGATGTGATGACAGTGTGTAAATGTATATAATTATGATGTGATGACAGTGTGTAAGTGTATATAATTATGATGTGATGACAGTGTGTAAATGTATATAATTATGATGTGATGACAGTGTGTAAATGTATATAATTATGATGTGATGACAGTGTGTAAATGTACATAATTATGATGTGATGACAGTGTGTAAGTGTATGACAGTAATTATAATTATGATGTGATGACAGTGTGTAAATGTATATAATTATGATGTGATGACAGTGTGTAAATGTATATAATTATGATGTGATGACAGTGTGTAAATGTATATAATTATGATGTGATGACAGTGTGTAAATGTATATAATTATGATGTGATGACAGTGTGTAAATGTATATAATTATGATGTGATGACAGTGTGTAAATGTATATAATTATGATGTGATGACAGTGTGTAAATGTATATAATTATGATGTGATGACAGTGTGTAAGTGTATATAATTATGATGTGATGACAGTGTGTAAATGTATATAATTATGATGTGATGACAGTGTGTAAATGTATATAATTATGATGTGATGACAGTGTGTAAGTGTATATAATGTATGTGATGACAGTGTGTAAATGTATATAATTATGATGTGATGACAGTGTGTAAATGTATATAATTATGATGTGATGATGATGTATATATAATTATGATGTGATGACAGTGTGTAAATGTATATAATTATGATGTGATGACAGTGTGTAAATGTATATAATTATGATGTGCTGACAGTGTGTAAATGTATATAATTATGATGTGATGACAGTGTGTAAATGTATATAATTATGATGTGATGACAGTGTGTAAATGTATATAATTATGATGTGATGACAGTGTGTAAATGTATATGTATATAATTATGATGTGATGACAGTGTGTAAATGTATATAATTATGATGTGATGACAGTGTGTAATAATGTATATAATGTGTATGTATATGATGATGACAGTGTGTAAATGTATATAATTATGATGTGATGACAGTGTGTAATGACAGTGTGTATATAATTATGATGTGATGACAGTGTGTAAATGTATATAATTATGATGTGATGACAGTGTGTAAATGTATATAATTATGATGTGATGACAGTGTGTAAATGTATATAATTATGATGTGATGACAGTATGAGTATATAATTATGATGTGATGACAGTGTGTAAATGTATATAATTATGATGTGATGACAGTGTGTAAATGTATATAATTATGATGTGATGACAGTGTGTAAATGTATATAATTATGATGTGATGACAGTGTGTAAATGTATATAATTATGATGTGATGACAGTGTGTAAATGTATATAATTATGATGTGATGACAGTGTGTAAATGTATATAATTATGATGTGATGACAGTGTGTAAATGTATATAATTATGATGTGATGACAGTGTGTAAATGTATATAATTATGATGTGATGACAGTGTGTATATAATTATGATGTATATAATTATGATGTGATGACAGTGTGTAAATGTATATAATTATGATGTGATGACAGTGTGTAACTGTCTTTAATGATGGTGTGAGGACAGTGTGTATATGTATATAATTATGATGTGATGACAGTGTGTAAATGTATATAATTATGATGTGATGACAGTGTGTAATTTTATATAATTATGATGTGATGACAGTGTGTAAATGTATATAATTATGATGTGATGACAGTGTGTAAATGTATATAATTATGATGTGATGACAGTGTGTAAATGTATATAATTATGATGTGATGACAGTGTGTAAATGTATATAATTATGATGTGATGACAGTGTGTAAATGTATATAATTATGATGTGATGACAGTGTGTAAATGTATATAAATGTATTATGATGTGATGACAGTGTGTAAATGTATATAATTATGATGTGATGACAGTGTGTAAATTTATATAATTATGATGTGATGACAGTGTGTAAGTGTATATAATTATGATGTGATGACAGTGTGTAAGTGTATATAATTATGATGTGATGACAGTGTGTAAATGTATATGATTATGATGTGCTGACAGTGTGTAAATGTATATAATTATGATGTGATGACAGTGTGTAAATGTATATGATTATGATGTGATGACAGTGTGTAAGTGTATATAATTATGATGTGATGACAGTGTGTAAGTGTATATAATTATGATGTGATGACAGTGTGTAAATGTATATAATTATGATGTGATGACAGTGTGTAAATGTATATAATTATGATGTGATGACAGTGTGTAAATGTATATAATTATGATGTGATGACAGTGTGTAAATGTATATGTATATGATTATGATGTGTAAATGTATATAATTAGTGTGTGACAGTGTGTAATATATTATTATGATGTGATGACAGTGTGTAAATGTATATAATTATGATGTGATGACAGTGTGTAAATGTATATAATTATGATGTGATGACAGTGTGTAAATGTATATAATTATGATGTGATGACAGTGTGTAAATGTATATAATTATGATGTGATGACAGTGTGTAAATGTATATAATTATGATGTGATGACAGTGTGTAAGTGTATATAATTATGATGTGATGACAGTGTGTAAATGTATATAATTATGATGTGCTGACAGTGTGTAAATGTATATAATTATGATGTGATGACAGTGTGTAAGTGTATATAGTTTTATTTTAAGATAAATATTATAATAAAATAGAAATAATAACCCCATGTCGATAATTAAGAACTGAAACAATATTACTCAAAATTTATCATGCATATAAGGATAGTTTAAGACAGTTGATTGTTATAACTAACCCCCTTCCCCAACCAGCAAAGAAGGTAGGGGGTGTACTGGAAACAGCTTGTCAATTTGTCAGTGCCTTTGGCTTACAGTTCTAGTTACATTTGAATTAATGGTTGTGGTACTGTCTAGCTTCTCTTACAGGAAGTGACAGTGGGTAATTAAGACAACTACATTACAAAAGTCTATTCCTCTTGATAAGTTGATCATAAATCAACCAGATTTACCTTTCACATCCTTAAGCTGTCAGGATGTTACATGTTATATATACCATCCTCTTTGAAGTTTGAATGCAGTATCAGACTTTACAGTATTACATTTATCTAAGTCTGTGATAATATATATGAATATATATACGTTGTAGGTAAGATAATTCTGTATTTCTTATTTCAGACTTGATGGTGTGCCATTCTTAGATATACTTCGCCTTGTCTTCCTCGATGTGTTTGTTCTAATTGTATCTGTCTTGGTGTTTGTTGTGTGTTACAAGCTTTTGGCTCTACAGCCAACAGCAAATGAACAAGAAGAGACATCATCCACAGCTATGGGCACCAAGACAAAAAGGCCAGCTGTCACCACTGTATCAATTCTTGAAGACTTGATCATTACAATTTTATTAGCAACAAGTGGTCTCATAGTCCTATCGGCCATTGGTGCATTTTATGTTCTATCAGCTTTGTATATCATCATCAGGAAGGTATTTTATAAAAGCCTTGGTTCTAAGTTCAGTTACTTTAAGATAGTGATAGTGATATGGAGTGGATTACACTTGCTCCTACTACATCTGTACCAGTTCCAGTTCTTCCAGGAAGCAGTTTCGCCCGAACTTCTTATATCAAGGTACGTTACTTCCCAAACTACTTATATCTGGGTATGTTACATCCCAAACTTCTGATATACAGGTACATTACATCCCAAACTTCTGATATCCAAGCACATTACATCCCAAACTTCTGATATCCAAGTACATTACATCCCAAACTTCTGATATCTAGATACGTTACATCCCAAACTTCTGATATCCAAGCACATTACATCCCAAACTTCTGATATCCAAGTACATTACATCCCAAACTTCTGATATCTAGATACGTTACATCCCAAACTTCTGATATCAAAGCACATTACATCCCAAACTTCTGATATCCAAGTACATTACATCCCAAACTTCTGATATCTAGATACGTTACATCCCAAACTTCTGATATCCAAGCACATTACATCCCAAACTTCTGATATCTAGATATGTTACATCCCAAACTTCTGATATCCAAGCACATTACATCCCAAACTTCTGATATACAGGTACATTACATCCCAAACATCTGATATACAGGTATATTACATCCCAAACTTCTTATATAAAGGTATATCACATCCCAAACTTCTGATATCCAGGTGTGTAACATCCCAAACTTCTGATATAAAGGTACATTACATCCCAAGCTTCTGATATCCAGGTACATTACCTCCCAGACTTCTGATATCCAAGTACATTACATCCCCAGCTTCTGATATCCAGGTACATTACATCCCAAACTTCTGATATCCAGGTGTGTAACATCCCAAACTTCTGATATCCAGGTGTGAAACATCCCAAACTTCTTATATAAAGGTACATCACATCCCAAGCTTCTGATATCCAGGTACATTACATCCCAAACTTCTTATATAAAGGTACATCACATCCCAAGCTTCTGATATCCGAGCACATTACATCCCAAACTTCTGATATCTAGATACGTTACATCCCAAACTTCTGATATCCAAGCACATTACATCCCAAACTTCTGATATCCAAGTACATTACATCCCAAACTTCTGATATCTAGATACGTTACATCCCAAACTTCTGATATCCAAGCACATTACATCCCAAACTTCTGATATACAGGTACATTACATCCCAAACATCTGATATACAGGTATATTACATCCCAAACTTCTGATATACAGGTGTGTAACATCCCAAACTTCTGATATCCAGGTGTGTAACATCCCAAACTTCTGATATCTAGATACATTACATCCCAAGCTTCTGATATCCAGGTACATTACATCCCAAACTTCTGATATCCAAGTGCATTACATCCTAAACTTCTGATATCCAAGTACATTACATCCCAAACTTCTGATATCTAGATACGTTACATCCCAGACTTCTGATATCCAAGTACATTACATCCCCAGCTTCTGATATCCAGGTACATTACATCCCAAACTTCTGATATCCAGGTGTGTAACATCCCAAACTTCTGATATCCAGGTGTGTAACATCCCAAACTTCTTTTTATAAAGGTACATCACATCCCAAGCATCTGATATCCAGGTACATTACATCCCAAACTTCTTATATAAAGGTACATCACATCCCAAGCTTCTGATATCCAGGTACATTACATCCCAAACTTCTGATATACAGGTACATTACATCCCAAACTTCTGATATCCAGGTGTGTAACATCCCAAACTTCTGATATAAAGGTACATTACATCCCAAGCTTCTGATATCTGGGTACATTACATCCCAAGCTTCTGATATCTGGATACAATACATCCCAAACTTCTGATATCCAAGTACATTACATCCCCAGCTTCTGATATCCAGGTACATTACATCCCAAGCTTCTGATATCTGGGTACATTACATCCCAAGCTTCTGATATCTGGGTACATTACATCCCAAGCTTCTGATATACAAGTACATTACATCCCGAACTTCTGATATCCAGGTGTGTAACATCCCAAACTTCTGATATCTAGGTACAGTACATTTGCATTACATGTACACTGTAGTTTAAGTTACCTCACTTTATTAACAAGATTATTTCTATGACATATTACAAGGATAACAACATCATTGTACATCAGATGACAGTGTATACCCTTAGACCTCTTGGTTCCTTAATATTTGGAGATAATGTCTCCAAATTTTAGCTTCAATCTACAGGATTACAGATGTAGTAGTTTGAATCCTTTCGAAAATTCCAGTTTTAGGTTAGCTTATGGATTAATTCATGTTTGGTTTACCTCCTCAGAATCTTGGGTCTGACAGGTGTGATCCAAACCAACTGTTCCCAGCCCTGGACAATAGAATACAATGACTCATACAACTGGCCTCACTTTGTCAATCCCGCCATCATCCTAGTACTTTATGTCACTGTAGCCACCAGTACCAGACAGTGGATCAAGAGAAAGGTCAGTCAAGCAAAATATTTATCTCATCAGGTCCAAGTAACCAAGTATATGCATTCCTTCAACTTTTTTTTTTCTAAAGATTTGCCCTAGCCATAAACGACTATGCAGATTTTGACCAGATTTGGTTAGAAGTATTCTTGAGGTAAGTGATGGGTATCAACCCTCAAGGGCCTGAGGGGCAGGACCAAAAAAAGAAATTCTATAAAAATCTACTCCTTTTGAATGACTGATTGGATTTTGCTCATTTGAAGCATGCTTGTGTGAAGAAAATTTAATTTTGTCTGAACCATGGGTCTCAATCCTGCTAGGACAGTGAGGCAGGGCCAATTGGGAAAATAGAGCAAATTCTTTAAAATACTATTTCTCCTGTAAAAATGATTGGATTTTGCCCATATGTAGTCTGAATATTAACATAACTTGGATGGATTACCATGATATGAATATGTGTAATTATATGTATTAACCATGCAGCAGTTGTATTAATTTGATCTGTATTCTTGGTGATGGGAATAAAGAAGAAGTTTAAGATGGTATGTTTAAGATCAATTTGTTTAAAATCAGCATTTTGAAGGATGATATGTGATGTATATTTATTTTTCCCTTGATGAAATTATCCTTCTTTCTATAATTCATTCATTTCAAGTTAAATGATAGTTACAAGAATTCACTTTAGTTCATGTAGTCTTACATCCTCTACATACGAAATTAACATCAATGCAAATGAAAGTAAGTTTATGTCTCATTTACAACAATATTGTTTCTATATTTCTAGGATACTGATAGGGAAGATCAATATGAGAAATCTTGGATTCTCTATCACATCCTGAACAGATTAATAGGGAGTCCGAACGAGGTAGATTTTGATCGCAAGCAGATGGTTCTATATGAGGATATTTGTAGTGGGGAAAATTCACCAACTCGATTCTTTCAAACAGGAAGTTCGGCTGAGGGAGGGAGCCTTATGTCTGGTTCGGACACCGACGGGATGCATATTGTTAATGATGTCATTGTTTTATTAAGAGATCAGGATATAAGTAATCCATTCCTCGATAAAAATAAAACAGTTTTAGTGATGGGAGATGCAGACAGCAGACCTGGATATGTGACCTTGACATTAGCTCACCTTGGACAAAAAGTTTCAAAGTTTGTCATTGATGCCATTGTTTCAGTTGGGAGAGTACATTTTGTATCAAGTGAACTTTTTAATGAATCCTACAATGAAATATTAAGTCGTAAATTACAATTACCATTCAACACTAATGGTCCAGCGGTAACAATAAACATTGACCACCATAACAAGGTTATTGATGCAGATGTTGTGCTTTCCTTTCAATGTTATAATTGGCCTAAAGAAGCAGATGAGTGGGTGAGTAGGCCTCGATTGCACAGATGGCCTGATAAAACTTTGAGGGACCAGATAGTACGAGGCGGCTGCCAACTTGTCCCTGTAGGAGATAAAACATCTGATGACCCATTCCTACAATGGAGGATTTCATTTGTTACTGCGGAGAGGAAATTAATTTACTCCTTCAGTCATGTTCAATTCCTGGTGTACGGACTTCTCAAGTACTTTTTCAAACAGGTATCTGGAAAGTTGAATCAGGTACAAGGGGATACAGTCATCATATCATCCTACATAATTAAAACTGTTATGTTTCATGCAGTAGAAAGCACAGACATTTCATTTTGGCAGGAGAAACATACATTCCTCTGTTTCATGTTTTGTATAAACATATTGATATTCTGGGTGAGGGCTGGATACTGTCCTAATTATTTTATTAACAGAAACAACATGTTTCTTGGTAAAGTTTATGGTGAAAATCAACAAAAACTAATTTGTTTTTTAGTTGATCATCGCGACATGACATGGAGATGTCTTTCAATAGGTACATTGATGCAACCAACTATTGGAGAGATTATTGATCACGTAGAGAATGGAATAAAAGAAATTATACAACCACCTCCAACAATGACAGAACGGAAGCGTGATATAGCTATATTTCGCCGCACATTGTATCCTCTGGAAGCTACAGTGGTTCTTCCAGCTTTATCTCCACTCTTGTCTCCATCAGAGTCAGATGACGATGAATTCGTTGATGGTGTCAATGGAGCTCAAGTGATGTGTAATATAGGAATGAAGACATTTGGGGAACACGTAGCTGTCAGTGGAAACAAACAGAAATACAAATCTCTCAGGAAATCCAAGAATCTTCTTAAACCACTGGCTTCAATATGTGCAAGTCCAGGGCTACTGACACTGGCAACATATCACTACCTGACTGGAAATTACGTAAAAACGCAGAAAATATGTGAACAGTTAAGTTCATCTGATAAAATTTTTATTTGTTCTGATGTCAACAGAGAGGACAACAAAAAGTATGAAGATCTCTACTGTGGTCGTGGGTACACTCTACTGCAGAAATGCCGCGATGGATGTGTATCATATATCCAGTTTAGTCCTGAGTTTTGTCTGGTGCCATTATACCAGGAATCCATTAAAAATGGAAATCAACATATGATCCCCCCGCTTCCTTATGCCGTGTTCCTGTCGTTTCTGTGTTATCACGAACTCGGAGACATGGAGAAATGTGATGCAGCATTGATGAACCTTCGTGCCGTGAAGAACGACGAGGCCCAGGGAGGCGGTAAACACTGGATAGTCTACAGCTTGTTAGGGATCTGTTATGAAATGATTGGGGATATACCCCGGGCTATCGGGGAATACAGAGATTCTCTTGATATTCAATCGTTAACCCAATACCAAAACCCAGCCAAAGAAAGGATACAACGCTTACAACAGTTTTAGATATAATATCAAAACACAGCCAAAGAGATGATACCACGTTTACAACAGTTATAAAAATAATATCATAACCTGGCCAAAGGGAGGATAGAATCTTTACCACAACTACAGATATAATATCAAAACACAGCCAAAGAGATGATACCACGTTTACAACAGTTATAAAAATAATATCATAACCTAGCCAAAGGGAGGATAGAATCTTTTGGACCGCCAAAATAATGGGTTCTTCTTCTCAAGACCCATATATGTTTCTAGGCCACTAGGCCTCGTGTTCAACGTATTGCAAGATTTGTCTGTTTTGGGATACATGTTAAAAGTTCCTTGCTTTTGTTTAACTGACAGTTCAACAACTGAATAACCAAAACTAATTACTCGAACAATGAAATAGCTTATATCATTTCCAAAAACCTTTACTACATTAGAATCTCTCAGAAACATGGCTTTTATTTCCCCCTCATTTCATGTTTATTTGACTGGTTGCCGTTTAAGTTATATTAATGATATAGATCAAGTGGTATATTAGTATCTTTGTAGGAATTTTTCACAGAAGAAAAGTTTGTTTCATTTATAATTCTGTCTGCCCAAAAAACCTGTTAGTCTTTTTCAATCGTTGTTTAAATTTTGCTGATGAAATCCATCTTGTAATCGTAAGTCAGACACAGGAGTTATAAGCTGTCATTTGGATCTGGTGGTGTAACATTGCTTTCAGCCCGAAGTTCAAAGTATGTGGACATATGAAATTGCAGATTATTTCCCCTGATGATCCGTGATCATCGAATGACGGCAATCCACACGAGTATGTGCAGACAGGTATTCCATTCGTAAAAAGGAGTTAGATCCGCCAGAAGGTGGGATGTTGTCATTGAATCCACCAATCATTCTAAAGTGGGCGGAGCGGTACTTTTTGTTATCATGAAATGAAAAGAAAAATCGACCAATCAGAAACCTGCATTTTGTGTAGAAACAACGAAAACCTTATTACTCTTGTCTGTGAAAAATGTCCCCAACTAAACAAACACTAAGAAAAAAATACTAACAATTTAACATAATGCTAATGTTCGCCATTCTTATAGAGTACAGATCATCGTTCTTCTGGAGTACACATTCATCATTCTAATGGAGTACATGTGCAATCTAATGGAATACAAATGTAGTCAAATGGAGTAGAAATGCATTCTACTGGGGTACATCATTCATCATTGTAATCGAGTACATATTTCATTACAATAGAGTACATACTCATCATTCAGAAGTCAATTTCTTGGCTACTATCGTTGCCTTTTTGCCAAGATGATTACGTTCTATAAGACATTTCAATAATCTGGTTGATCATTAAAATACATTTCAAATATAGGAAAACAGGGTTTTGATTGGTTGAATTTCTGCGGAAGTATATTAGGATCAATGAATAGCGCTAATTTAGATTAAGATACTGTTCAACCAAACTATGAATTAAACTGAATTATACAGCTGCTTCGTCCTTCTTAGTCTCGGCATTGATGCCTTATTTTTTAAAGCATAAGAGGCGACGAAGGAAAATCATCCAGTGTGATCAAAAAAAGAAGCCGGGGGGGGGGGGGGGGGGGGGGGGGGGGGGGGGGGGGGGGGGGCAGCAGCAGCCCCACAATTAGATAAATTTCGTTATTTCATGTATTTAAGATCAACGTCAAGTACATGTGTATTTTCTGAACCGTGCCACCTTTCGAATGAATTAAAATGTGGCAAACATGTTACGGCAAACATCGGGGACTTATTTTAGATATTATTCAGTGGCAGCCTCATAGTTTTTTGGCGGTTCGCCACTTAAACATGATAGATTTTGAAGCAATATAATCATTTTGATGCATTGAAAGTGTTAGCTTACATGTTCCCGAACACTTCACCCTGGCGGTTGGCAGATAATTAGAAAACGGCCACCAGATATCTAAGTGGTGTCTGACAGATAATTAGAAGGCAGTCACCAGTTATCTAAGTGGCGGCTGGCAGATAATTAGACAACGGCCACCAGATATCTAAGTGGTGGCTGGCAGATAATTAGAAGACTGCCGCTGAATATTTAAGAGTCGACCGCCAGATATTCATGTTGTAGCTGCCAAATTTGTATGTAGACGGCCGCTAGATAAGATATTTTTGCATTTAAGAAAAAAAATTATATACGAATCTAAAACGGTAAAACATGACTTAATGTAACCATACTTTCCAAGGTCCAACTCTTAACTAAGTACAAGGTATATCAAAATGTTTACATAATGCAGTTGATTGGACGTGACAGCTGCCAATCAATATAAACAAGAAATAGAATATTTTTATCAATGATATTACTATGATGACCGGAAAAACTTCTCCATAATTTTCATCATCCAGCTTCATTTGAAAGTCTATGGTATGAGTTTGTCGGCCAGTTGACGACTTCTTGCACGAAAATTGTGATATTGGGAACAGGCCCTTCAATATCGAATCAACTGCGACATGTAAGTACCATAGGTTGTGGATGTAGGGAAATTGCTACCCAGAAATGAAAAATTCAAATTAGGAAAATAGAAATGTCACTCTGATTATACAGCTTTGTGGAAAGCTGCCCCTGTTGGTTTCGTTGTAGGATAAGATAAATAATCTCTGGTTATTTAAAGACATGCTATCATCAATATATCTGAAAGTGAAAGTGAGGGACTTTGCAAGGTCTGTGTTCTGATAAGCCCTTCGATAAATTCAGTGTCGGGTGGAAAACAAAAACAGAGCCAACAGAGGGACACAGTTCCCACAGGTAGGACAATAGTCCATTGGATGATCTTACCACCACACTCGACAAAGATGTTGTCAACCAGAAACTTTATCATTTAATGCTCTCCTCCGTATACATGTTTGATTTTGGCGTTATTTTTACCAAATACACTTCAGTATAGTTCACAACTATAAATTTATAACGCCGTTCCACCTTTCTTGGAGGATTAAGCTCTCGTAACAAGAGAACGAAGGCGTTCTCTCGGTTATAGGGATGGTGGTGTACAGATCAAGTTGATGATATATACCAAATGGTTAACCATTGGAAGATTGACATCAAACTGTATAGATGTAATGCTGTATTTCCAAAATAAGGCTACACGTGTTGTATTCTATCTTTGGAAATAAAAGGTGATGTTATAATTCATCACAAAGTTGTTTTTTATTTATTTATTTTATTGATTTATTGATTTTCTATTTACAGACAAATAAATATCTAGATTCAATTTCACTATTAATGATTCTATAGAAAGTCGAACACGAAATGGGTCCTTATCGCCTTCTAATAAAAAGTTATATAAAAAATAGTATAAAATTCTGTTAATGCTTTTTAGAAAGCAGTCCCGAATCTTTAGAATATACGTAATCAATTATCATCATCATCATCATCATTATTATAACAATCTTAACGGCCCGTCAACACATAAAAGGTCAGTGAGGTCAACAACTGGTGAAACACACAGATATCCAAAAAAAAATCACACCAAACAAACTAAAAGGTAAAAGACAAATGCTAAAAATAGTTATATACAAACAAAAGATTAATATTCGCGATCTGATTGCTTAACGCACTTGTGGGAAATCTATATGTCGATGCAATTTTATTCAAATTTAGATTATTTTACTGAACTCTTCTTGATTTCTTCATACCAATACTGGACAGTGTTTACTTATACAATACAATAGTGTTCTTGTCCAGACGTCATATAAGTGACACAATGGGAATATAGCTCAACTTGTGTTTTTGGTATTTCTGTGTTGCCTCCCTTGACCCAGTAGAAAAATGTTGACTATGTAATTTGAACTTCATTGCCAGCTGATTCAGAAACCATCTGTATTTAAACATTTCTTTCGACGAATTAGATTTTCTTGGAGGCTTTATGTTTCAGGCCCTTGAATGTATGATGCAGTTTGCTTCATGATTAAGCTTTGTATTTAGAAATACTATTCAATTGTGTCATTTTAAATATTTCTACCACAAGCATGCTGCCGTTTTCAATCAGGAACCAAAACTGAACAAAACACATCAAAAGTCAAGTCTGTATTTTTTCCTTTAATTATCTATAGATAATAACAGCATTCCATCGAGGCGTATCACATGTATAACTTAATAAGGGAAAAACACGTCTACAGAAAAAAACAATATCGAAATAAATCCGTCATATCCTATATTTTATTTCAAAGATTTTTATTATCACGAGTGCGGAATATATTCGTCGCAAAAACCCAGGTAAATTAAATAAAATCCTACGTATCACCTGTACCCTTCATCTACTTTAAAATCATACTGATCTCGGTAAATCAATTACCACTTTCTTTACGTTGATAAGGCAACAGATAATGATTTATCCTGGAGCTGAACTGTCGAGCAGTTTCTGAAAATGTTGAAATTTTGGAGGCGACTGACGAATATCAAACGTATTGGCAGAAATTGTAGATACAATAGAGCCTTATAGTGAATCTACTGCGCTATACAGCTGATTCGTCCTTCTAGGAGTCGTCAGTGATGCTACTGTAACAAAATAGGGCTTAGCGTAACACATCTGGTTGAAATAAGTTCGCTTAAACAATAGTTCGTTTAATGTTCAATAGTATATCAATAAAAACACATATAGGTAGTTCACAGGGGTGTGGATAATTACTTGGATATATACACTTAGGTTGGTGTAATCTGGGCCCCAAGAATCTTATCACTGGGTGTACAGCTTTGGCCAGTTAATTAATTAGAGACTATCCCCACTTCCTTGATAATTAAATTTATGTAATTTACCGTGCGGACAGCCACATAGTGGTGGAGTAATTATTAGGGCCTATTACAAGTAACAAATTTGCAGGAGGAATCTCAACTTTGCACCTCGAGTACAGGTGGCTATACTTTAACAATTGTATCATCTAGTAACAAGTGAAGTCCATATAAGGGGATAGCGGGACAGAATCGGTCAAGAGGAGATAAATAGAAGCTAGATTCTGGGAATAGGGGAGAAGGGTTTGGACACCCGACTGCACGGTCAGAGACAGCCTTGGGGAAGCCCACCAGGTTGACAGTTCTGATACGAGACACAATGTGAAGTACTAGTATATGAACTCTGAATGTTGATAAGATGTTGCTTTTGTACATGTAACATTATTATTATTCAACATGTAATAAACATGGCTATTACCAACAAGTACGTGTGATTACGCCCACTGTGTTACAGCTACACCATACAGCAGTTTCGTCCTTCTAGGAGTCGTCAGTGATGCTACATCATACAGCTGTTTCGTCCTTCTAGGAGTAGTCGGTGATGCTACATCATACAGCTGTTTCGTCCTTCTAGAATTCATAAGTGATGCTACATCATATAGCTATTTCGTAATTCTAGAATTCGTCAGAGATGATATATCATACAATTAATTTATCCTTCTAAGACAACTCAGTGATGGTACATCATACAGCTATTTCGTCCTTCTAGGAGTCGTCAGTGATGATACATCATACAGCTATTTCGTCCTTCTAGGAGTCGTCAGTGATGATACATCAGGAAGGCCAGACCAGAGAAAAAATGTACAGAGACAGGAGTCAAAACAGTAACAAAAAGATAGGTCAGAACAGAGACAGTAACAAACAGATAGGTCAGAACAGAGCAGTAACAAACAGATAGGTCAGAACAGAGACAGTAACAAACAGGTAGGTCAGAACAGAGACAGTAACAAACAGATAGGTCAGAACAGAGACAGTAACAAACAGGTCAGAACAGAGACAGTAACAAACAGATAGGTCAGAACAGAGACAGTAACAAACAGATAGGTCAGAACAGAGACAGTAGCAAACAGATAGGTCAGAACAGAGACAGTAGCAAACAGATAGGTCAGAACAGAGACAGTAGCAAACAGATAGGTCAGAACAGAGACAGTAGCAAACAGATAGGTCAGAACAGAGACAGTAGCAAACAGATAGTTTAGAACAGAGCCAATTTTGTACGTAGCCAAGAGAAACAGATAGGTGGGGACAGAAATAGTTTGTAAGGAGCCGTAATATGCTTGATTATTTTCCGAAGTATATCCGTTACCAGGTATTAGTCTCTGCTTGGTGTTTCCGGAACTGACGGCTTTCATACTGACAACATAGCTAGATTTTTCGATGTAAACTTTAAGCAGCCAGCTTAATTTTTAATTCATACTTTCTTTAATGACTGGAATCAGTTGCACTATCGTGCTGATTCCACAATAGCATGAATTATAATGAAAGAACAGCATTGTATTTTGCTACACGGATTTTACGACATGTGTAGCATAAGCAAGTGACATTTAAAATCGACCCTTGGATCCCCTTTATTCTCTCAGGTAAGTGTATATAAATATAAAACGCATTTGTTTGTTGAGGTTATGAGCACGTAATGTTAAATATTCTAGTTGTATCTTCACTTATTTACCTAATTTACAATAACGCGTGTCGCTATAGATTTTAGGTTTAACGTGTATATGTAGCATCAGGTAACCTGTGACGACGGCATTTCACAACA
Source organism: Ylistrum balloti (assembly GCF_031769215.1). NCBI lineage: Eukaryota > Metazoa > Mollusca > Bivalvia > Pectinida > Pectinidae > Ylistrum > Ylistrum balloti. Next base: position 29,931 of record NW_026782655.1, on the reverse strand, counting down.
GGGCGTAGTGGTTCAGACAGGTTTCCGATAATAGGGTCACTTCACTACGTGGTATGGAAGAGTCGTCTGCTAGATTTTTATCGTATATATTTACCTGACATTACTTTACGAGGACTTTAGTATATCTTATACTCAGAACTTCAAAAATCGGACAAGAAAAGTAATATGTTCGCTTGACCACGTTTTAAATACTGGACGCGGGTAGCTTCATATAGGGTGTGTACCTTAAAACTAAATATCCATAACACCTGCTGGTATACAGGTAGCTCCATATTACCATATTTACCTTACTAAGTAATGTTCATAACACCTGCTGGTATACAGGTAGTTCCATATTACCATATTTGCCTTACTAAGTAATGTTCATAACACCTACTGTAACAAACGTAGATAAATATTACTGTATAAAACATGAACTAATGTTCAGGCAGCGTCATAACAAAATGATCAAAATAGACGGGCGCGACCTTTACTGGTAACGCTTTCAAATTTGGATATAAAGAAAGTGATTTTTAAGAATATTAAAAACATCGGCAACGATCCTTCGTTCACGGGATACAGAATTAGTAAAACAGGAAAGGGAGCATGAAAAGGCGATGTGGGAAAAGGCTAAAGAAAAACAAAGCCAGGATACGTCGGGGGAATACTTGTACAAAGTACGGGGACCACCCTGGGCGAGGAAAATTGTAAAATTAAAGGCTGCCAAAACCGGAAACTCCGAATAAGTGAGACACAGACCATATCAACTAACCAATCAGTCTATGTTAAACCAGAATCTTCAAGCTCTCAAATAGTAATGACAACATCTCCAAAAGTAGATTAAATGCCACACAGGACATCTTTAAAAGTATTGAATGTATGTATACTAATGCCGATAGTCTAACAAATAAAATAACTTAAAACGAGAATTAATTCAGCTCAGAAGTATATTGGTGTTGTTGGGTTACTGAAGTTTTTCCTAAAATAGGAGGTTTCTTCCCAGTAAAGCAGAACTTACAATTCCTGGTTACGACATTTTCATAAACGATGAGTCTGAACAGTGTAAGAGAGGAGTAGCACTTTATGCAGCAGTGGAAGTTAAATTCAATGAAAAATTTAAAGAAAGTATATGGGTAAAGGTAAAGCTCACGGAATCGGATTATCTTTTAGTTGGATGCGTATACCGGAGTCCAAATAGCGATAAAGACAACACGGGATTACTTCTAGAGCTTCTAAATAGCGCAACCACGAAAGACAAAGGTTACTCACATATTATGATAATGGGAGACTTTAACTTTCCAAAAATAAATTGGCAGTCTTGGAATACGACATCAGATGAAGGGAGTGAAGATTTTAAAGAAAACTTAAGAGTCAACTATTTATTCCAACATGTAGTCAATAATACAAGAAGGAGAATCGGGAGTGAACCTAGTACTCTAGATCTGATTATAACTAATGAAGAAGAAATGGTCAAGGATATTAAATATAACAGTCCCCTGGGTCACAGTGACCATGCGGTACTCGAATACAGCTTTGTTTGCTATGGAAACAGCATACGGTTTACTACACCAATTAAACAGCCCAATTATAAAAAGGCAGACTTTCCGAGTATGATGAAGGATATGAAAATCAGTTGGCAAAACGTACTAAACGGAGATCATAATGACATGTATGATTAATTCCTGGAAATTATATCTGGGAGCGTATCAAAACACGTTCCAATCTCAAGTCGTGGCAAGGCAAGTACAAGCTATCCACTTGAAAAGTCTTGTTGAGAAGATAAAGAAAAAAACATAGACTGTGGCAAAGATACATGGAAACAAAAGATGAAGATAAGTACAGAAATTATACCAAATGCCGTAACCAAGTGAAAAACGAGTTGAGAAAAGCAAGGAAAGTTATGGAGAGGGGGACATTTCCATTGATGCTAAACAAAACCCTAAGATATTTTGGAAATATGAGATATAGAAGAAGAAAGAGTAAAAAAGGAATTGTTAATGTTAAATCCAAGTAAATCGCAGGGCCCCGATAAAATACACCCCAAACTTTTAAAGGAATTAGCCAATTCAATATGTAAACCGTTCACAACTATTTTCAATGCATCCCTTCACCAAGGGACCGTTCCTCATTCATGGTAAACTGCAAATATAACGGCCATATTTAAAAAGGGCGATCGCTCAGACCATGCAAACTATAGACCAGTCAGTCTAACAAGTGTTGTCTGTAAAATAATGAAAAGATTAATTCGAAGCAAGATGATACTACATACGGAGGAAAAAATATTAAGTGATAATCAATTTGGAGTTTCGTCTGGGAGGTCAACATTGCTACAACTACTGAAAGTCATGGATGAATAGACTACAATTTTAGATAATGGCGGAGAATTGGATATAGTGTGCATGGACTTTATGAAGGCGTTTGATAAAGTTCCACAAAAACATCTAAACAAACTCCGAGGTTATGGTTTTAACACTCAGTTAGTTGGATGGATTGAAAGTTTTTTAACAGATCGGAAACATAGAGTTATTGTAAACGGTACACCATCAGCACAGCACAAAGTTATTAGCGGAATACCCCTAGGGAGCGTACTAGGTCCGATACTTTTCGTCATATATATTAACGATCTACCGGAATGCACATCTTTACCAACCTACATGTTTGCGGATGACACTAAACTATATAGAACAATATCGGATGGTAACGATGAGCACTTACTCCAAGAAGATCTCTGTAATTTGATGAAGTGGTCGGATAAGTGGTTATTACGATTCCATCCAAATAAATGTAAAGTTATGATTGTGTCAACAAAACATAAAAAGAGAATCGCAATATCATATAACAATGAAGGTAAAATCATAACATTGGAAACCATTGCATTGGAAAAAGACCTGGGAGTTGTGGTAGATCAAGATTTAAGTTTTACAACACATATCCAACAAGCAATAAATAAAGCTAATAGAATTGTAGGTGTCATAAGAAGATCATTTGTTTATTTTGACGAAAAATATGTTCAGGAATTTGTTTAAAGCTCTAGTACGACCGCACCTAGAGTACGGGGCAAGTGTTTGGTCCCCACACAGAATTAAGGACATCGAACGGTAGAAAACGTCCAGAGGAGATCGACAAAACAACTACCAGAATTTAATACAACTTTAAGCTACAATGAGAGGCTACGCCGTTTGAATCCCCCAACCTTGATATACAGGCGTCTACCTGGAGATATGATAAATGTGTTTAAGTTCATGAATGGGATATTTGATCCAAAGCTGGTGGAGGGAATGTTCGACCCTGCAGCGCAAGGAAAAACTCGTGGACATAGTAAAAATTATTTAAAAAACATTGTCATTTGAATGTCAGAAAACATTACTTTACTCAAAGAATAATTGATACTTGGAATAGTCTCCCTCAATGGTTAATTTCATCACTTAATGTTCATGATTTTGAAAAACACGTAGACGATTTCTGGAAAGATCTTGAACTGAAGTACGATCATACAGCGTCTGATATCCAGTCTAATATTATGTTTATATTAATACATTGTATTGATGTGAATACAGAGGCAGAAATGCCTGCGTTCACTATTATCCTATTAAATCCTATTTAAAAAATCCTATTGAATAACAAGTTCTTATTTTTCTTAGTCGCCTCTTGGGTCTTACGATTTAGGTCCTTAGTATTATTGACAAGTCTTTGAAAGACAGCTGTATGACACAGTTTATTGTTCGGATGTATTGCATCTAATTCTAAATTTGTGAAAGTGTTATTCACTTTTGTGTTTTTATGTAAATGTTTTAATAACATTTTTTATCAGTAAAAAGTAGACTATTATTAGTGCCACATTCACAATAATAAAACATTCTTACACCTTTCCAGGATCTGCGAAATTAAACTGATATGGCTGATCAAGGGGAACTGTATGAGAAGTCTTGGATTCTTCGGCACGTTCTAGACTGGTACATAGAGTCTCAGGAGACAGTAGCAATAGTAAGAAAGCTGAAACTTTTATCTGAGAAAATCGAAAATTCCAAAAGAAAACCGACGCAGTTGTTTTATACTGGCAGTGGTGGTGAGGGATCAACTGTTTTAGGCTCGGATACAGACATGATGTTTGCATATAGAGATGTCATAGTTTTATATCCAGGTCAAGCTGAATGGAATCCATCGGAAAGTAGCAATGAAACTATTTTGATAATGAGAGATGCTGACAGCAGACCAGGCTATGTAACTCTAGAATTACTTCATCTTGGAAAAAAGGCTCCAAAATGTTTGATCAAAGCAGTTTGTCAGCAAAGTGATAAAAAGTTTATATCAAGCGAAATATTCACCCAGTCGTGTACAGAAGAAATGGATGGCATCTTTCAGTTACAAATGGAATCCCATGGACCAGCTGCTACAATTAGAGATGAGCACAGCAATACACATTTTGATGCAGATACGGTGCTTGCTTTCTCGTTCCATAACTGGCCTAAGGAAGCAGAGGAATGGGTATGTAGGCCTCGCTTCCATAACTGGCCGGATAAAACTTTGATGGACCAGATAGTACAAGGTGGCTGCCATATTGTTCCTGTAGGAGATAAAACGTCTGATGACCCATTCCTACAATGGAGGATTTCTTTCGTAATCGCAGAGAGGAAATTAATTCATTCCCTCAATCATGTCCAATTTTTAGTTTACGGACTTTTCAAATGTGTCCTGAAACAAATTTCTGAAATGTTAAAACAGTTGCTAGGGAACACAGAAATCCTGTCGTCCTATATTGTAAAAACTGTTATATTACACGCTGTGGAAAACACGCCTGAATCACTATGGCAGGAAAAACACACATTCCTCTGTTTCATGTTCTGTTTAAACACGCTAATATCCTGGGTGAAGGCAGGATACTGTCCGAATTACTTCATCACCAACAACAATATGTTCCTCGGCAAAGTTCATGGTCAAAATCAAACAAAACTTGTCCGCTTTCTTATCGATTTCCATGACATGAAATGGAGCTGTCTGTCAGTGGGGACTTTTCTGCAGCCAACAATAGGAGAGATTGTTGACGATGTTTGTAACGGAGGATGGGAAATAATAACGCCTTCTCCAACAGATTGTGATAGTGATGTTCACATCATTGGGATCGCGTTAAAACCAACATACCCAGCGGATCTACTTTCCGTGTTTCAACCACTATTATCAGAATCAGAATCAGAATCGGATACTGATGAATTCCTGGATTGTGCACTTGCAGCACGAGTGATGTGGTTTTGGGGAATGGTATTATTTGAGAAACACACTGCAGTGAGGGGAAACAAACAGAAGTACAAATATCTTCGAAAATGCAGAAATCTACTTTCACCGTTTGCCTCCATTTGTAAAAGTCCAGGATCATTGATGCTAGCCACATATTACTACCAGATTGGGAATTACATGAAAGCACTTGAGTTATGTGGAAATCTGATATCGTCACCTCACGTTTTTCTTGGTCTTGGTACATATCTAAATGGTATGGAGAGGTATGAAGACCTCTATTGTGGGCGTGGCTATACTTTAATTCAGAAATCCCGAGAGGTATTTTTATCAAATATCGTGTTCATGCCAAATGCTCCGCACTTCTGTCCGCCTCAATTACACGAGGAAGTCGCAAAAGATGGCAAATCATTGTTCAATTTCATTCCTCCGCTCCCCTATGCGGTATTCCTCTCTTTTCTTTGTTACCATGAACTTGGTGACATCCGGAGACGTGATATAGCAATGAGAAATCTTCGGGCCGTGAAATATGACAGAGAACAAGGGGTTGGTCAATACTGGATTGTGCACAATTTTTTGGGGATATGCTATGAAATAATGAGGGATAAAGGGAAGGCACTCAGGGAATACAGAAATTCTCTAGGTGTTCGGAACTTAAGCAAGGCTCAAAACCCAGCCAAGAAAAAAATACAACGTTTACAGAAGGAATAGTCTGAGAATCATTTTAAAATGATGCTGATACATATATATCACTTTTTTATCAACTAATCACTGGTAAAAACTTGAAACGCCAACAGCTTGTCATGGCCATCATACAACACATGGCGGCTTTTACGTTCAGGCAGATGATTGATGTTGTCTCTGGAGACATCTATGCCAAAAGCATGGCATTAACAGCAATCAAATAACAAAGCGGAGATAATGATGATGATGAAGATCTTTGTGAGATTTTCCGCTTCACTGGTCTCCTCTTTCCACTTGGCTAATCATATAGCGGTAATGAAAGTTATATATAGGCCTATGGCAGGTCGAATTTTCAATCTATTGAATCAACTACATTTACAATAATGTCCCAAATACCTGTAGTGGTCAATTCTGTAAAGAACTTTACATTTGAAATAAACATGCTTCTAACTTGCTCGATTCATTATTATAACCCTTGCAACTTGTACAGATTGTGAAGACAACATGGCATTAATGTGACACTTGCACAACACTACAGTATTGACAACAGGATATCGATGTAACACTTGTACAACACTTATAGTATAGACAACACGACATCAATGTAACACTTGTACATCACTTATAGTATAGACAACAGGACATCAATGTAACACTTGTACATCACTTATAGTATAGACAACAGGACATCAATGTAACACTTGTACATCACTTATAGTATAGACAACAGGACATCAATGTAACACTTGTACATCACTTATAGTATAGACAACAGGACATCAATGTAACACTTGTACATCACTTATAGTATAGACAACAGGACATCAATGTAACACCTGTACATCACTTATAGTATAGACAACAGGACATCAATGTAAGACGACTTGTGCAACACTTATAGTATAGACAACAGGACATCAATGTAACACCTGTACAACACTTATAGTATAGACAACAGGACATCAATGTAACACTTGTATATGCTTATAGTATAGACAACAGGACATCAATGTAACACCTGTACAACACTTATAGTATAGACAACAGGACATCAATGTAACACTTCTACAACACTTATAGTATAGACAACAGGACATCAATGTAACACTTGTACATCACTTATAGTATAGACAACAGGACATCAATGTAACACCTGTACAACACTTATAGTATAGACAACAGGACATCAATGTAACACTTGTACAACACTTATAGTATAGACAACAGGACATCAATGTAACACTTCTACAACACTTATAGTATAGACAACATGACATCAATGTAACACCTGTACAACACTTATAGTATAGACAACAGGACATCAATGTAACACTTGTATATCACTTATAGTATAGACAACAGGACATCAATGTAACACCTGTACAACACTTATAGTATAGACAACAGGACATCAATGTAAGACGACTTGTGCAACACTTATAGTATAGACAACAGGGCATCAATGTAACACTTCTACAACACTTATAGTATAGACAACAGGACATCAATGTAAGACGACTTGTGCAACAATGTAACACCTGTACAACACTTATAGTGTAGACAACAGGACATCAATGTAACACTTGTACAACATTTATAGTATAGACACCAATCAGGTCATCAATGTAACACTTGTACGTCGCTTATAGTATAGACAACAGGACATCAATGTAACACTTGTACAACATTTATAGTATAGACACCAAACAGGGCATCAATGTAACACTTGTACATCGCTTATAGTATAGACAATAGGACATCAATGTAACACTTGTACAACAATTATAGTATAGACAACAGGGCATCAATGCAACACTTGCGGTGGTGTCCGTTGTCCATCTGGTGTCCGGTGTCATTTGATTCCTTTAAAATACTTCTTTTATTAGAAGCAGACAAGTCTTTGCGGTCTATAGAACTGGCCAGTAACAGGGTTAGGTTATGTTTAAATGAATTTGATATCATTTTAAGGACACATGAGTCTTTTGTATTGAAGTGTCCAGAATTATATTCTGCCAGTGGCATGCTGAGGTCAAGAACTTACCCAATTGGGGAACCTAGGCTTTCATTCAATGTTATCAGGATCAAATTTGTGCAAATGATTTTTTTCTTTTCAATATTTACCATTTTATGGCATTCCTACGATGTAACTTTACCGGTCAGGTGTGTATTACCAGCCTATGACTGCCAGCGGCGAAGGAATATTGAAAGCGGTTTGAATGGTTTGGAGTTTCACTCCCTTATAACAAAACTAAAATTGAAAATGATAAATGTAAGCATTGAAATTCTTTTAGGTTGCATTCATGGGCATATGAATGACAAAAGGATACAGGCAAATGCAACATTGAGCGCGGACGCTTTACTTTTGGCATTTATATGCCCATGAATGCCAACTGAAAGCAGTTCAATATGTAATTAATCATGATGGTATGAAAGTCTCAATCATTGTTAACTTACTTGACCCATTATCAAGAATTGAACATGAACGTTTTCTTAATAGATAATAACTTATCCTCATGAACTAGAGAACTGGTATGTTCATAATGATTATCCAATGTTTTAACTTTTGAGTAGGCTGGCTTTTAGAGACACGCAATATCCATAACTTTGGGCTAAACATTTATTATAAAAGTATTTTTTGTTTTCATATTTCTTTATGAATGAAATATGTATATACATAGGAACGTGTTCTTCAGGCTGTTATTGTCAATAGAATAAAAGTTCTTATGAAACGACCGGTAGCACATTTGATTGTGACGTTTCGATGACTACACGGTCACCTTCAACAGACAAATGAAAATAGGCCGAAAATAGTATGACGAGATGGTAAACAATTTAACGACCAAAATACACAAAATCATAATGTACTCTAGCGGATTCGGCTACGTTTTGTTTAACACTTGGTCATAAATGTGCGAGAGTCTGCAGCTGATCCAGCACTTGGAATCATTCAGAGCCACCTAGAGCAAGACCGGTCACAGCGAAAGAACACCACTCTTATATAATTTGCCCTCCGGAATACCATCTATTTTCAACGGTTTTCACCGCCATGTGCAGCCCAGTATCTCTGATTGTGGCCAACTTCTTCAAAGAGTACTTGAAGAAGCTATAGTCATGACCCCTGTAGAATGCAAACCCAGCCTGTGGAAGTGGTATGTTAATGATATAATAATCACGGAAGGATCAGTAACGTAGATATCACAAATAAACAGCATCCATTTTGGCTGTAGGGGTGAAATCAATGACACTATGCCATTCCTTGACATTCACCTAGTAAAGAAAGGTGGCGGTACTATCCAAGTACTGGTCTATAGGACAAATTATCACATAAACCAATACCTCAACTTCCAATCGAACCACCCCTTACACCAGAGGTTGGACGTTGTACGAACCTATCTCAACAAAAGGGAAACGATTGTCACAGAAGAACAAGACAAGAAGAACAAAATGACCTCCATTTCCCCATGAAAACATGTGAATATCCTAATTGGGCAATCCAGAAAATTAATGTAGCCAGGTGATAGAATACATCATTTTAAATCATCACGCGCAAGGCCAGTATGAGAGAATGTATGTATATGCACGTACAGCATGGACTTCACGTCCTCTGCCCAGTCACCGCCAATTCCTGCCGGGAGTCCCCTCACTCTCACAGCACCCCTCGACATAGACACACGTACCTGTCAGAGGCTAACAGTACTCCACCTGTAGCTGGCGTCCCTGGTAAGCCATTTTTAAGTCATTCATACATATAATATGTACTTTTATTTACCTAATCATAAATAGTTTCGTTATATTTCTTCTTAAATATTATCTTATCATACTTGTTTTTATAATTTGTCAGATGAAGCGCCGCGCACACACTGTAATGTGGTCAGCCAAATGACAGAACAGTGGACGATGAAGAGGTAGACTGTCAGTTACTGTCGTGTGCGAGGTTTGTGTGAGTGAATGAGTAAAGATAATTGTATCTTGTACTTTTAGGTCTTCTGACTACAAAACAATACACCTTAACCAAAATAAAGGGCTTTGGTATTATCTGTCATACCCACGGCTACACTTTGGCGCCCAACGTGTTTGTATTTTGAAGACCTGGGTCTATATTGCTACGTAGTTCCCAACCAGTCCGTTCTGGCTATTAGGCCGCTGAATACCGGAAGTGATGGTCCCCGCGTGTTGACAACACGAGACAGAACCAGGACAGAGGTTACAGACCTCTTGAAGATTTTGGAAAGAGCAGCAAAGTGCGCGATACTGTTCAGAGGGAGCCCAGCAGTTGTTATGATGTCAATAAGTATAGTGTTGATAACTAGTCAGTGACAAATATGATATCCTGACTTGATTGAAGACATCGTGTGATCAGCGTTGCTGACAAGCTGTAACTGGACTAAGACCACATCTACCGTGTTCTCGGAATCCGGAGCGTTGATTACGATTGGCGTTTACAAAATTTAATTTTGGATATACGTTTTCAATTTCATATCATTAATTTTTTAACGTGTTAAATTACATGGCTGTTAATGAAATAATCAGAGTGGAGTGTATACTGTGATTTTGGATGAAACATATATTGTAAATTAATTCAATTCAGTAGATACTTTAAATCAATTAGTTTGCTTATTATGATGTCTGTGAATACTGTTGGAGTGAATAAGAATGTCAGAATGTGTTTGTAAGTTTTATTAGCTTTGTATACTTTGTGAATCTTTTATCTTGCCAGGGACAGAAGGATCATTGATAATCCCATCCTATGCTCTGATCATCACCCCTTGATAATTTGAATTCATCACCATCACCATGTTTGGACCTAATCTAATCTAGTCGCACCTTTCCTTCCTAATCCAATATCACAGAATGTAAGGTAAGGTAACCCACTTTCCTTGATTTGATATTCATTGTTATGAGATTGCACCTGGCTGCTTACTCCTGATATTATAGGTTAATAGTTATATATTTATTATATAGTATATTTACAGGCTTATTTCTATTTATGAGTTTGAGTAAACTTAATAAATTTCTAGATAAACCTATCAATGAACCAGAGAGCTTAAAAAGCAAACCTGTTTTAGTTACCAGCTGTAAAGGTTTCTCTCAGTGTAGAAATCTAGATCTCGTTACCAGCAGTAAAGGTTTTTCTCTGTGTAGAAATCTAGATCTCACTACAAAGTTTGATTAAAATATTGATGTGAATTGCTGGCCTGGAGCTACTATTGTTCAAACCTGGAATTGGCTCAAGCAGAATCTTGCCCGAAAAGTAGACAGATATGGAAATGTCACATTATACATATGTATAGGTACTTGTGACCTAATGACAAAAAGAGGCAAGTTCATATCTCTTACACATGAGACAGAGAGTCAATGTGAGAATTATATTCACGCACTAATAGGCCACATTGTGGATTTTGTTAAGAATTATCCATCCGTAAAACTGATCTTTTTGGAAATACCTCCATATTCCATTGTCATCTGGAATTCTACCAAAGGTCGTAGTAACCCAGATAGTTTTAAAGAGCAGGATAAGCTATTCGAGAGCAGAATAGCCTTATTAGATAACTACATTCAGGAGGTTGATGCTCGGTCTGGTGCAAGGTCATAAAATTTCACAGCAGACCTTTTGAAATACCAAAGAGCAGGCAGAAAGGCAATGGTTAACTTTAATCTCTTTAAAGATGGCATCCACCCTGATGTAATTTTAGCTAAGGTATGGACGAAAAGATTTGTGTCTAAAATTTTTCACAATTGTTGTTAACCGTTTCCTGTGGCTATATATATGTATGTGTGTGTTCAGTGCTGTAAGTTGTATTGGTAACTATGGCAACTTCAAAGGCATCTGAAGGTCAAGTGCAGGAGACCCAGGCAGATGAAAATTCTGCTTCTGGGGGCCCTGGGGATGAAAAAATTGATCCTAGTAGTATTAAGGAGGAAGACAAGGCTACATCTAATATGTCTGAGGAGGAGATGGTTAAGTACCTTATGTCTAAGGGCAAGTATACAATTACCCCTAAAGGTTCTGATACACTGCTCATCCCCCACTAGACAGGAACAGAACACGTTCCCTGTCATTCCTAAGTAGTACCAGGAATGATAGCCAATCTTCACTTCCTCCTGGACATTAACATAATGTCCCTAAAATTCCATCTTTCTCGGGTGATGTACCCCCTCCCCAATCAAGGGAGATATATCATACATTGAATGGTGATTTGAAATTCACAGTCTAGACCATGATCCTGATAAATCACAGAGTCTCTTGATACAGGCTATCAGGCGTTCATTACGAGGCACAGTCTGTCGAATGTTGATTACTCTTGGTGAAAGATTGACTGTGTCACAAATATTGGCCAAGTTAGACTCCTTGTTTGCGGACACCTCAACTCATGGGATGGTCATGCAAGAGTTTTTTAACTTTAAACAGAGACCAGACAAGTGTGTGGTTAATTTTGGCTGTCGACTTGAGTCCTTGTTGCAGACAGCTATCGATAATGGAATTTTGCATAGGTCAGCAAAGAATGACCTCTTGCGACATAAATTTTGGACGTCTCTCCATTCGGAGAGGTTAAAAAGCAAAACCCGACATAAATACGGCTCTATTTCCACTTATGATCAACTGTTAAAGGAGATCAGAACTGTGGAAAAGGAGATTAGTATCACAAAGCAGGTGGACATACTTGCTACAGGGATTATTTACTACAGGAGAGGGCCCTAAGAAAAATGGAAAAGTCAATAGTCATGCTGTTGATTGTGAAGTAGAACAACAGCAAGTTTCAGACACAGCTGATTTACATAAAGAGTTTGAAAAAAAGCTAAAGGATGTTGAAGATAAATTGTCCACTAAAATTGACACCAAACTTGACAAAATACTTTCCAAACTTGGTGATTTAAGTCAAAACAGTTCAGCTCCATGTCAAAGTCGAAACCAAGGTCAAAACAGAGGTCAAAATCAAAGGTCAAATAAGGGTCAAGGTAATCAGGGAAAATGATACCAAAATAAACAAAAAGGCCAAGGCAATGCAAATAATGGATCCAAGGACAATCCAAATAATAGGGGGTCTCTGGATAGGTTTGTTGGAATATCCAATGAGGATAAAGTTTTTATTAAAGGTAGTCGAGATAAATGCTCGATAGATAGTGGATCCATGATATCCACAATTTCTAAAACTTTGTATGAACAATTGCCTAATGGGCCAGAGCTACATGACCTTTATAATCTAGCAGTAGATATTACAGTGGCAAATGGTTGAAAGCTACAGTATTTAGGTTATGTTGAACTAGATTTGAGTATACTCTTTTTGACTGATGAAACGTTAACCATTTTAGTGTTAGTTGTACCGGATACGGACTACATCAAAACCTGTCCTATACTATTAGCTACCAATGCCATTTGCCTGGTGAGGAACATTACCTCTGGGTGTAAATATACTGGCTTCATGGCAAACAGCTATTGACAGTATTACCTGTTCATATATAGGGTAATCATTCAACAGGAAGACTGTTAAACTGGTCCCTTATGAGTCAATAGTTGTTAATGGTATGATTCATGGTTTGGACCCCGGTGTGGAAAATATTGTGACAGAAAACTTCGAAAAATCTAACCTGAAGTTTACAGTTTGCCCCAGAGTGGTTAAAGTTAAACAAAGTGTGTCAGATGTCAAAGCACCTGTCAAAATTTGTAATATTACTGCAAAATCAATAAGTATCAACCCCAGATCTACAATCTGTATCGCTAATGAAGTGTAAGTGGGTGATAATTTGGCATCAGATTTACAGGTTAAGGCACCAGAGTCTGTACCTGAGGAACTGGGTCTGTGTATTGGCACACAAAATTTTACTGAGGCACAGCTGTTAAGGGTTCATCAAGTCTTGGGAAACTGGAAGCACACATTTTCCACCAGTGCTTTTGACATTGGCTGTACAAATATTATTAAGCATAAGATTGACCTCATCGATGAAAGGCCATTCAAACAGCCTTACCAGAAAATACCACCCGCCATGTATGAGGAGGTCCGCCAACATATACGCGAGATGCGGGATGCCGGTGTTATACGAGAAAGCGATAGCCCATTCTCAAGTAATGTGGTGCTTGTACGCAAAAAGGATGGTAGTCTCAGATTTTGTATTGATTACCATATGCTGAACTCTCGTACCAGAAGAGATGCATATATGCTCCCTTGGTTCGACGATACAGTCAATACCTTGTGTGGCTCAAGGTATTTTACAAAACTAGACCTATGTTCTGGTTATTGGCAAGTTGAGGTAGAGGTATCAGATATCGAAAAGACCGCCTTCTTGGTAGGTAACCTTGGTTTTTGGGAAACCAACCGGATGGGTTTTGGTCTAACCAATGCACCAGCTACTTTCCAGCATTTAATGGAAAAGTGCATGGGTGACATGCATCTCAGAGAATGTCTCATTTTCCTTGATGACATTCTCATATCCTCAAAAACAATTGACGAACACCTGGTCAGGTTAGAATCCATCTTTTCCAGACTCCTGCAGCATGGCCTGAAACTTATACCCTCCAAATGTGAGCTATTCAAGTCATCAGTCACATATCTCGGTCATGTATTTTCAGAGAAAGGCATAGCGACAGATCCTGAAAAGGTATCCGTGTTGAGGGTTGGCCAGAGCCAAAGAACGTAAAGGAATTATGTCAGTTTCTAGGCTTTAATGGCTATTACAGGCGTTTCATAAAAGATTATGCCAAAATAGTACAGCCTCTTAACCAATTATTAAAACGCCATGACTTGAAGAAAAAAACTAAGTCTGTAAAAACTTCACAATCAAAGTCAAAGCCTAAAGCTAAAACCCATTGGGTTTGGGTATACCCCCAACAGGATGGTTTCGATTTGGTTAAGCAGAAACTGATTTACCCCTCTGTCCTTTCCTATGCAGACTTCTCTAAAAGATTTTTACACATTGATGCTAGTACCTTGGGTTTAGGCGCAGTCTGGTATCAAGTGCAGGATGGAAAGGAGGAGGTTATTGCATATGCCAGTTGAGGTTTGTGAGCAAGTGAGCAGAATTATCCAGCAAATAAGTTAGAATTTCTTGCATTGAAATGGGCGGTTGCTGAAAAATTTCATGATTACCTCTATGATAACTAGTTTGAAGTTGTAACAGATAATAACCCCCTAACATATGTGTTGGGTAAGGCTAAACTGGATGCTACTTCTCAGAGGTGGGTGGCAGCTCTCGCAAATTACAACTTTACTCTGAAGTACGGAGCTGGGAAAAACAATACTGATGCAGATGGTCACTCCAGAATGTCTCAAATTCAGCCCGATGCTGTTCAGGCTATATGTCATTCAGCTGTCTCTGAGTTTCCACTAGTGGGTAGCGTATCGGGTGCTGCTGTGGCTGATGTAGCCAATCAGTCTACATCAGACCTCAATATGCTGTGCACAGTAGACTGGGAAAAAGAACAAAGGGTTGAACCGAAGTTTCAGACCTCCTGAACTCCTGAGAGCTTGGAGCAGGTTATGTTTGTGCAAAGGAGTTCTCTATAGAATCGCTTCTCATGATGGTCAGAAAGTGTACCATCTCGTCCTTCCAAAACACTACCATTCCCTAGCACTTAAGGGCATTCATGATGATGTGGGACACCAGGGAAGAGAGAAAACTCTTTGGTTGGCACGGCAACGCTTTTACTGGCCTGACCTTGAGAAGGACGTGAACATGAAAGTAGAGACTTGTAGTCGCTCCGTTAGACGCAAAACACCAGTGAAACCAGTAGCTGAGCTTGTCCCAATAGAATCCTCTAGGCCTCTCCAGATACTTTGTATTGACTTTTTGAGCCTAGAGAAATCTTCAAGTTGGTATGAGAACATTATTGGTGATAACTGATCACTTTACCAGATATACTTAGGCAGTGCCCTGTTGGAACCAAACAGCACATACAACAGCTAAGGATTTGTACGAAAAGTTCATAGCCTATTACAGCTTCCCTGAGCAGCTTCACAGTTATCAGGGTCATAACTTTGAAAGCAAAGTTATTAAAGAACTCTGTAAGATTGCAGGGGTTCGGAAGACTTGATTCACTCCATATCACCCGCAGGCAAATGGCTTAGCAGAAAGGTTCAACAGAACACTCATTGGGATGCTTGCCACCCTTGAGGAACATAAGAAACCTGACTGCACCTCATACATAGTACCACTTGTCCAGGCCCACAATGCAACAAAGAGAGATGCCACTGGATATGCACCTCACTACCTAATGTTCGGGTGGCATCCTCGATTGTCTGTAGATGCGTTCCTCGGAATTAACCCAGATCAACAGGGAGCAGTTGACCCAGCCTCCCATGTAGGTAAGGTACATGGTCACATGGAGTTTGCTCGTAAGACTGCCTCCAAGAAATCTGCTCAGAACAAAGACCGTTATGACAGGTCAGTTCGGGAGTCGAAATTAGAAGTGGGTGACCCTGTTTTAGTAAGAAAAACCGGTTTGAAAGGAAAGAGCAAATTGGCTGATAGATTGGAACAGGAACCCTATTTGGTCGTCAGTATACCAAATAGTGATATTCCAGATAAGGTTGCACGTGAGTCCAAAAAGGGATCTAAACATAGGAACATGTTGCTCCTGTTTAACTCCATTCCAGTGGATGTTTCCCCCAAGGAAGATAACCGCAAGATTATAAACTCCAAAAAGCAATGCTGAACAAATATGTTCAGACCCAGCTTCATCATTTCAGGATTCTGATTCTAACTCAGATTCAGATTCTTTGCTCCTGCCTGTTTATAAGAGGCGCTCTACTAGAACCACTCCGCCCACAAGTATATAAGTTGTTGGTTCAGATACATTAGGTCAGGAAAATTGGCAACATTCAGTGCTGGAAATATCTCGTGATTCGGTACATGAACCAGAGATTGATCCTGCTCCACTAGATGGGAATGTATCAGATAGTCTTAGTACAGAGATCCAACCTGTGCTGAGAAGGTCAACACGGCCGTCCAAACCATCTGATAGGTGGGGCTTCCCAGTTTTCTCATTGTAAGTATGGAGTTTGGTTAGATTTTCGTGTAAAGATCTACCAACCGATTGTGATATTCATGTGATTTATTATACTCTTTTAACAACCCATTGTTTTACTCATTGGGACATAGGTACCGGTCGCTAGGGAGCTCCCCAACTACTGGGAATGTTCCACATAAGATATATTGTATTTCAATATCATACTGTGTTTCAACCTCATTTTATATCTCATTTCATTAATGATCCTTCCATTTAATGAATTATGTAATACCTACCATGTTGTCAGGTATGGGGCACCCAAACTGTCAGCCTTGGCTTGTTGTGTTGCATACATTTTTGTTCATCATTTGCTGTTATCACTTGTAAATGTGATAATTGTTTCGCATATTTTTTTATCTTTACCTATTGGAGAGTGTAACACAATTTATGGAATTATATGTTTAACAGAAGCCTCTCCTTTTAAGAGACAATTACTTGTAATATCAGTGTGTCTAAGGGAGATAACTGTTCAATTAATCGGTTTGAGCATATTTATGGGTCCTTCTGCAAGGATGGTTCTTTGATTCCTGTGCTTTGTTCTAGTTGTTTGGTGCATTGTGGTTTATATTTATCATATATTGTATAACCAGGTATTAAACAAACTTTAAGAACACTATTGTTTCTGGAGCAGTAGTCTTAGCATATGGTTCCATAAAAAGTTGAGAAATGCCAGGAGACATTTCATAAAGCGGGGGATAGCCAAGTGATAGAATTCATAATTTTCAATCATCACGCGCAAGTGCACGTCCAGCACGGACTTCACGTCCTCTGCCCATTCACTGCCAATTCCTGCCTAGAGTCCCCTCACTGTCACAGCACCCCTCGACATGGGCACACGTACCTGTCAGAGGCTAACAGTATTCCAGGCGTCCCTGGTAAGTCATTTATAAGTCATTCATAAATATAATATGTACTTTCATTTACCTAATCATAGATACTTCCGTTCACTGTCAATTACCATTGTGTGCGAGGTTTGTGTCAGTGAATGAGTATACATAATTGTATCTTGTACTTTTAGGTCTTCTTACCACAAAACAATACAACTTAACCAAAAGAAATGGCTTTGGTGTTATCTTTCATACCCACGGCTACATTAACATCGAATTAGATAAAAGCAAAAAGACTAAGTGACGAAATACCAAGGAAATATATACAAAACGAAAGAACAAGTAGCCATTCCTGTCAGAGACCATTCAGACGATTTACCTTGGTCATGGTATTGCAACAGCCGTGAAACTTAAACACGACTGTCCCAACTATCCCCGTCCATCCTAAGGAGACAATACCCAAGAAGAATGTCGTAGAAGGCGTATACAAAATCGGATGCAAGAACTGCGACTTATCGTATATCGGAGAAACAGGATATTCGGGGTCCGACTTAAATTAACAGCAAAAAAAAAAAAAAAAAAAACGCAAAGAAGACAGAAGAATCACTAGATCAGAGCGAAAACATTCCCAGTTCTAGATCAAGTAGTCGATCATTCCACACAGCCAATTTGTATCATTGACTAGTATTAAACAAGGAGGAAGGGATCAGACTTTCGCACGTCTGTGACCAAGTGTTAAACAAAGCTTTGCTGGATTGTCTGTATCTTGTGCATGTTTCGGTCTATCATATGTTTACCATCTCGTAACACTATTTTCGACCTTAATGTGCATAGCATTATAGTACAACCAAAAAAGTCGGTCGATTCCTTACCATTATCGTACACTGCGTATGTCGATGCTGGTCTCGACACTGGTCATTTGTCTGGTGAAGGTGACCTTGTAATTATCGAAACGTCACACTCAAACTTCTACCGGCTGTGTTATAAAAACGTCTATTCAACGAATACGTTATATGAATACTTGATTTGCAATATGACAGACGAAACAACTTTATGATGCAGTTTAATTCATCACTAGCCCTAGAGTATTTAACGTGTAAAGATATGAACTAGTCAATACCCAAAACTTTTCTACCAACCGCCAACATTTCATAAATAGTACATCTACGTACAGTTTTGCACACTCTCATCATGTGATGTGATATAACAATGCAGCATCTGTTTATGATTATCAATTTACGATACTAAATGAAAAAATAGTAGACTGTAACCAGTATATCATAACCCATAATCTTATGTATCAACAGCCGGATCAAATTTCACTGATCTTAATTCAAGAACTATTTTAAGATTTACGAAAAAAATGCATTGCTTTGTAAATTTACTCATTGAAGGAATAATTTGTTTATCATAGTGGTAGACATTGCTGGTGGACTATTGGTCACCAAGCTTTTTCGTATCCAGCATGTCACATTTTAAATCATTCACATTTTTTAAAGTGGTGATAGCCACTTTATAGCTAGAAAATCTTGATCAACCCGAGTAAGTAATGTCACTTTCTCAAACAAGGAACAACAACGGAACCTTATAGGCAAACAAATGAATATCAAACACGTCCAGCTTAATATCGCACCAAAGAAATGGACTATTTCTTCATGAGATCATTATGACGACCGTTAATGTTTTCCATCATTTTTTATCAACCTGCATGTTTTGAACCCCTGTGTTATGAGTTTGTCCGTCAGTTAATAAGAATAGGCCCTTGAAATTATAATCAACTACGACATGTAAACAGCAGATGTTGGTGATGTAGAGATGTTGCTATCCAGACATGGAAAGGGACAAGGGAAATTGAAATCACGCTTATCATACAACTTGGTGGAAAGCTGTCCATGTTGGTTTCATTTTAGAGAAAGCTCGAGATAAGCGGCTGATGTAGAAGATGAATTGAGACCGACTAAGATATAGCATAGCAACTTGGGTTGAGTAATGAAAAAATATTGAATTATCAATATAAATTAAAATAATTTTTGAGTTGACAGTAATCATTGCAAAACAAGATATACTACAACGGACCACTTGGCAAATTAATGAATATCAAACACTTCCAGTTTCATATTGCAAAAAGAATTAGAATATTTAAAATTTCTCATAATTTCCGGCATTTTTAAAACTTTACGAGTTTTTTTCGTTGGTAGCAAATTCTTGCATGAAAATTGTGATGATGGGACTAAATCATTGAATATCGAATCAACTGCGACTTGTAAACGCCACAGGTTACGGATGCAGGGATTTTGCTATCTAGAAATGTCAATAGGAAAATTGAAATCATTACGATTACAATGCAGTTGTCCCTTTTGATTTCGATGTAGGAAAAGATCGCGATAAGCGGCTGATGTACATACCATGGACGTTTTCAGTAAATTTCATATTACTTAAAGACAATCGAAGTGAAATCGAAGGGTTTTGCACGGTCAAAGAACATTTGTTATTTCAGTAAATTTCATATTACTTAAAGTTGACAGGTAGAAGCATGATTTTCTCGATAAAATCTAATTGAAACATTTCTTTCCCTGCTATAAGATTGTTAAAAAACACGTGAATAACACTTTTTGATACAAATACACAAAAACTGTATCTGTATCCATATTTGTCCTTTTGGGACCGGACCATCACATAGGTCTTAAATTAAATATGGAAGTCAATCAGAAAAACTGAAAGTTAATAATATTTTTTTCTGTCCTAAAACAACTTATTAGCCAATCCACAACACATAAAGTCTTTTACTAATAAAACTTTTTTTAAAAAATATGTCGATATTGGTAATATGCAAAATTTAGTTGTTAAATGATGACTTGAAGTTTGAATCAATTAGCTCTGAGAAAAAAAACTACATTTAAACATAATACTTCAACACTGGAAATACTATTTGCCCCACCATTCCCTTTTGTAGAAAACAACAGTAAAACACCATTTCTCCTACTTGAAGGGACATAACTATTACGTCCTCCTACTTCAAGGGACATAACTCCTGAGAAATCGAAAACGAAACTAACTTTTGCTGTTTTCGAAGAAGTGTTCACTCGGAAGTTTCGGATTTGTAGGTTTACTTTGTCTTGTTAGCCGAGTCGGAAAACATACCGTCATCATTAGACAAAATCTGACTGGTAGGCATATCTCAATATATGCAAGTTCGGCGAGAATCTACCTGTATTTTCTTTTAGTCAAGTACATTGTTTTTGATTGATCCATTAAGATCTAGATCGGATGTTTATTTATAAACTATGCACATCGTGACCAAATCACAGGAATCTGCCTTCATTAATTGTATCATACGAAATGAACATGTATGCATCACGTGACAGAATAACTATCTCTGCCGCTTGTTATCAATCAGATGTACAGTACATTATTGTGTTAATCAATGATGTATTAAATATTTCATAGGAAACCTTCGCCAGTAGGTAAGTTATATATGTATGTAATAATTATGTGGTAAAACAAATAGAGAAGCAATACCTGAATGTATGTTATCTAGCATTTAATCAAATGTTTTTTTACAAAAGAGCGAAATTTATATACCAGATACTACATGAAGTTTCAGGTGGACATTAAAAAATACATATATCATAGAGATATGTAACTTAAACCCGACCAATGTTTAATATTAACTGTACTGATATACCTAGGTTCTATATAAACAGTACTTATATACCTAGGTTCTATATAAAAGGTACTGATATACCTAGGTTCCATATAAACAGTACTGATATACCTATGTTCTATATAAAAGGTACAGATATACCTACGTTCTATATAAACAATACTGAGATACCTCGGTTCTATAGAAACAGAACTGATATAATGTTATATATAGTTAGTACTGACATACCGAGGTTCTATATAAACAGTACTTCTTATTTTCTCCTACTTGAAGGGACATAACTTTCGAGAAATCCGTCACTAAAAATCGAAAACGAAACTAAGCTTTGTTGATTTCCAAGAAGTGTCTTGTTAGCTTCGTTGGTAAACATATCGTCATCGTTACTCCCGGTTACTAATCTGACTGGTAGGCATATCTCAATATGTACAAGTTTGGCGAGAATCTACCTGTACTTTCTTTTAGTCAACTGCATTGTTTTTTTATTGATCCATTAAGATCTAGATCGGATGTTTATTTATAAACTATGTACATCGTGACCAAATCACAGGAATCTGCCTTCATTAATTGTATCATACGAAATGAACATGTATGCATCACGTGACAGAATAACTATCTGTGTCGCTTGTTATCAATTAGATGTACAGTACATTATTGTGTTAATCAATGATTTATTAAATATTTCATAGGAAACCTTCGCCAGTAGGTAAGTTATATATGTATGTAATAATTATGTGGTAAAACAAATAGAGAAGCAATACCTGAATGTATGTTATCTAGCATTTAATCAAATGTTTTTCACAAAAGAGCGAAATTTATATAGCAGATACTACATGACGTTTCAGGTGGACATTAAAAAATACATATATCATAGAGATATGTACCTTAAACCCGACCAATGTTCAATATTAACTGTACCGATATACCTAGGTTCTATATAAACAGTACTTATATACCCAAGTTCTATATAAACAGTACTGATATACCTAGGTTCTATATCAACAGGACTGGTACACCTAGGTTCTATATAAACAGTACTGATAAACCTAGGTTCTATATAAAAAGTACTGTCATACCTAGGTTCTCTATAAACAGTACTGATATACCTAGGTTCCATATGAACAGTACTGACATACCTAGGTCCTACATAAACAGTCCTGGTATACCTAGGTTCTATATAAACAGTACTGATATACCTACGTTCTATATAAACAGTACTGATATACCTAGGTTCTATATCAAACGGTACTGGTATACCTAGGTTCTATATAAAAAGTAGGGACATACCTAGATTCTATATAAACAGACCTGATATACCTACGTTCTAGATAAATAGTACTGACATACCTAGGTTCTATATAAACAATACTGATATATCTAGGTTCTATATAAACAGTACTGATATACCTAGGTTCTGTATAAAAGGTACTGTACTGATATACCTAGGCTCTATATAAATAGAACTGATATACCTAGGTTCTATATAAACAGTACTGATATACCTAGGTTCTATATAAATAGAACTGATATACCTAGGTTCTATATCAACAGTACTGATATACCTAGGTTCTATATCAACAGAAGTGATATACCTAGGTTCTATATCAACAGTACTGATATACCTAGGCTCTATATAAACAGTACTGATATAACAAGGTTCTATATAAACAGTACTGATATACCTAGGTCTCGATGTGAACAGTTCTGACATACTTAGGTTCTACATAAACAGTCCTGGTATACCTAGGTTCCATGTGAACAGTTCCTTCTATATAAACAGTACTGATCCTAGGTTCTACATCAACAGTCCTGGTATACCTAGGTCGTATATAAAAGGTACTGATATACCTAGGCACTATATAAACAGTACTGATATACCAAGGTTCTATATAAACAGTACTGATATACCTAGGTTCCATATGAACAGTACTGATATACCTAGGTTCCATATGAACAGTACTGATATACCTAGGTTCTATATAAACAGTACTGATGTACCTAGGTTCTATATCAACAGTACTGATATACCTAGGTTCCATATGAACAGTACTGACAAACCTAGGTCTACATAAACAGTCCTGGTATACCTAGGTTCTATATAAACAGTACTGATATACCTAGGTTCCATATGAACAGTACTGACATACCTAGGTCCTACATAAACAGTCCTGGTATACCTAGGTTCTATATAAACAGTACTGATGTACCTAGGTTCTATATAAACAACTGATAGTACTGATATACCTGATTCCATTCTATATAAACATTTACTGACAAACCTAGGTTTCTACATAAACAGTCCTGTATATACCTAGGTTCTATATAAACAGTACTGATATACCTAGGTTCCATATGAACAGTACTGATATACCTAGGTAAGTTATATATACATAAACATAGAGAAGCAATCCTGGTATACCTAGGTTCTATATAAACAGTAAATGATATACCTAATTCTATATAAACAGTACTGTATACGTAGGTTCTAAAAAGTACATATATGATATACCTATGGTTCAATATTAACTGTACCGATATACCTAGGTTCTATATAAACAGTACTGACATACCTAGGTTCTATATAAACAGTACTGACATACCTAGGTTCCATATAAACAGTACTGATATACCTAAGTTCTATATAAAAGGTACTGATATACCTACGTTCTATATAAACAATACTGAGATACCTCGGTTCTATATAAACAGTACTGCTAAACCTAGGTTCTACATAAACAGTACTGATATATCTAGGTTCCATATAAACAGTACTGATATACCTAGGTTCTATATAAAAGGTACTGATATACCTACGTTCTACATAAACAATACTGAGATACCTCGGTTCTATAGAAACAGAACTGATATAATGTTATATATAGTTAGTACTGACATACCGAGGTTCTATATAAACAGTACTTCTTATTTTCTCCTACTTGAAGGTTCATAACTTTCGAGAAATCCGTCACTAAAAATCGAACACGAAACTAAGCTTTGTTGATTTCCAAGAAGTGTCTTGTTAGCTTCGTTGGTAAACATATCGTCATCGTTACTCCCGGTACTGATATACCTAGGCATATCTAATATAAACAAGTTTGGCGAGATATACCTGTACTTTCTTTTAGTCAACTGCATTGTTTTTTTATTGATCCATTAAGATAGATCGGATGTTTATTTATAAACTAGGTACATCGTGACCAAATCACTGGAATACCTTCATTAATTGTATATACGAAATGAACATGTATGCATCACGTGACATAATAACTATCTGTGTCGCTTGTTATCAATCAGATGTACATACCTTATTGTGTTAATCAATGATGTATTGATATATCTAGGAAACCTTCGCCAGTAGGTATTATATATGTATGTAATAATTATGTAGGTAAAACAAATAGAGAAGCAATACCTGAATAACTATGTTATCTAGCATTTAATCAAATGTTTTTCACAAAAGAGCGAAATTTATATAGCAGATACTACATGATATACCTAGGTTCATTAAAAAATACATATATCATAGACCTAGATTCTATATCAACAGACCCTAGTTCTATATAACAGTACCTGATATACCTAGGTTCTATATAAACAGTACTGATATACCTAGGTTCTATATAAACAGTACTGATATACCTAGGTTCTATATAACAGTACTGATATACCTAGGCACTATATAAACAGTATTGATATACCTAGGTTCTATATAAACAGTACTGATATACCTAGGTTCCATATGAACAGTACTGACAAACCTAGGTCTACATAAACAGTCCTGGTATACCTAGGTTCTATATAAAGGGTACTGATATACCTACGTTCTAAATAAACAGTACTGATATACCTAGGTATACTATATATAAAAAGTAGGTACATACCTAGATTCTATATAAACAGACTATATACCTACGTTCTATATAAACAGTACTGACATACCTAGGTTCTATATCAACAGTACTGATATACCTAGGCTCTATATAAACAGTACTGATATAACAAGGTTCCATATAAACAGTACTGATATAACTAGGTTCTATATAAGCAGACCTGATATAACTAGGTTCAATATAAACAGTACTGATATACCTAGGTTCTATATCAACAGAAGTGATATACCTAGGTTCTATATCAACAGTACTGATATACCTAGGTTCTATATAAGCAGACCTGATATAACTAGGTTCAATATAAACAGTACTGATATACCTAGGTTCTATATAAACAGACTGATATACCTAGGTTCTATATCAAACGGTACTGGTATACCTAGGTTCTATATCAACAGTACTGATATACCTAGGTTCTATATAATAGTACTGATATACCTAGGTTCTATATAAACAGTACTGTATACTAGGTTCTATATATATACCTAGGTTCTATATAAACAGTACTGATATACCTAGGTTCTATATAAATAGTACTGATATACCTAGGTTCTATATAAACAGTACTGATATACCTAGGTTCTATATAAACAGTACTGATATACCTAGGTTCTATATAAACAGTACTGATATACCTAGGTTCTATATAAACAGTACTGATATACCTAGGTTCTATATAAAATGTACTGATATACCTAGGCTCTATATAAACAGTACTGATATACCTAGGTTTTATATAAACAGTACTGATATACCTAGGTTCTATATAAAAGGTACTGATATACCTAGGTTCTATATAAACAGTACTGATATACCTAGGTTCTATATAAAAGTACTGATATACCTAGGTTCTATATAAACACTGACTACCTGGTTCTATATAACAGACTGATATACCTAGGTTCTATATAAACAGTACTGATATACCTAGGTTCTATATAAACAGTACTGATATACCTAGGTCCTATCTAGTACTGATACCTAGGTTCTATATATATACCTACGTAGGATATACCTAGGTTCTATATAAACAGTACTGATATACCTAGGTTATATATAAACAGTACTGATATACCTTGGTTCTATATAAACAGTACTGATATACCTAGGTTCTATATAGACAGTACTGATATACCTAGGTTCTATATAAACAGTACTGATATACCTAGGTTCTATATAAACAGTACTGATATACCTAGGTCCTATATAATAGTACTGATATACCTAGGTTCTATATAAACAGTACTGACATACCTAAAGGTTCTATATAAACAGTATATATACCTAGGTTCTATATAAACAGTACTGATATAACTAGGTTCTATATAAACAGTACTGATATACCTAGGTTCTATATAAACAGTACTGATATACCTAGGCTCTATATAAACAGTACTGATATATACCTAGGTTCTATATAAACAGTACTGATATACCTAGGTTCCATATGAACAGTACTGACATACCTAGGTTCTACATAATATAAACAGTCTATATACCTAACAGTACTGATATACCTAGGTTCTATATAAACAGTACTGATATACCTAGGTTCTATATAAACAGTACTGATATACCTAGGTTCTATATAAACAGTACTGTACCTCTATATAAACAGTACTGATATACCTAGGTTCTATATAAACAGTACTGATATACCTAGGTTCTATATAAACAGTACTGTATACCTAGGTTCTATATAAACAGTACTGATATATACCTAGGTTCTATATAAACAGTACTGATATACCTAGGTTATATATAAACAGTACTGACATACCTAGGTTCTATATATAACAGTACTGATATACCTAGGTTCTATATCAATAGTACTGACATATACCTAGGTTCTATATAAACAGTACTGATATACCTAGGTTCTATATAAACAGAACTGATATAATGTTATATATAAAAGTACTGATATACCTAGGTTCTATATAAATTAGTACTGACTTACCTAGGTTCTATATCAACAGTACTGATGATACCTAGGTTCTATATAAAAGAACTGATATAATAGTTATATATAAACAGTACTGATATACCTAGGTTCTATATGAACAGAACTGATATACCTACGTTCTATATCAACAGTACTGATATACCTAGGTTCTATATAAAAGGTACTGATATACCTAGGTTCTATATAAACAGTACTGATATACCTAGGTTCTATATAAACAGTACTGATATACCTAGGTCCTATATCAATAGTACTGACTTACCTAGGTTCTATATCAACACTACTGACACACCTAGGTTCTATATAAACAGTACTGATATACCTAGGTTCTATATAAACAGTACTGATATACCTAGGTTCTATATAAACAGACCTGATATACCTAGGTTCTATATCAACACTACTGACATACAAAGGTTCTATATAAACAGTACTGATATACCTAGGTTCTATATAAACAGTACTGATATACCTAGGTTCTATATAAACAGTACTGATATACCTACGTTCTAGATAAATAGTACTGACATACCTAGGTTCTATATAAACAATAGTGATATATCTAGGTTCTATATGAACAGTACTGATATACCTAGGTTCTGTATAAAAGGTACTGTACTGATATACCTAGGCTCTATCAAAAGAACTGTTATACTGGGTTCTATATAGACAGTACTGATATACCTAGGCTCTATATAAACAGTACTGATATACCTAGGCTCTATGTAAACAGTACTAGACAGTACTGATATACCTAGGTTCTATGTAAACAGTACTGATATACCTAGGTTCTATATAAACAGTAGGGATATACCTAGGCTCTATATAAACAGACTGATATACCTACGCTCTATATAAATAGTACTGACATACATAGGTTCTATATCAAAGGTACTGGTATACCTAGGTTATATATAGACAGTACTGATATACCTAGGTTCTATATAAAAGGTACTGATATACCTACGTTCTATATAAACAGTACTGTTATACCTAGGTTCTAAATAGACAGTACTGATATATCTAGGTTATATATAAACAGTACTGATATACCTAGGCTCTATGTAAACACTACTGATATACCTAGGTTCTATATAAAAGGTACTGGTATACCTAGGTTATATATAGACAATACTGATATATCTAGGCTCTATATAAACAGTACTGTTATACCTAGGTTCTATATAAACAGTACTGATATACCTAGGTTCCATATAAACAGTACTGATATAACTAGATTCTATATAAGCAGACCTGATATAACTAGGTTCAATATAAACAGTACTGATATACCTAGGCTCTATATAAACAGTACTGATATAGCAAGGTTCTATATAAACAGTACTGATATACCTAGGTTCCATATGAACAGTACTGACATACCTAGGTTCTACATAAACAGTCCTGGTATAACTAGGTTCTATATAAACAGTACTGATATACCTATGTTCCATGTGAACAGTTCTGACATACCTAGGTTCTACATAAACAGTCCTGGTATACCTAGGTTCTATATAAACAGTACTGATATACCTACGTTCTATATAAACAGTACTGATAAACCTAGGTTCTATATATACAGGACTGGTATACCTAGGTTCTATATCATCAGTACTGATATACCTAGGTTCTATATAAACAGTACTGACATACCTAGGTTCTATATAAACAGTACTGATATACCTAGGTTCTATATAAACAGTACTGATATACCAAGGTCCTATATCAATAGTACTGACTTACCTAGGTTCTATATCAACACTACTGTGATACCTCGGTTCTATAAAAACAGAACTGATATAATGTTATATATAAATAGTACTGACATACCTAGGTTCTATATAAACAGTACTGACATACTTAGGTTCTATATAAACAGTACTGATATACCTAGGTTCTATATAAAAGGTACTGATATACCTAGGTTCTATATAAACAGTACTGATATACCTAGGTTCTATATAAACAGTACTGATATACCTAGGTCCTATATCAATAGTACTGACTTACCTAGGTTCTATATCAACACTACTGACACACCTAGGTTCTATATAAACAGTACTGATATACCTAGGTTCTATATAAACAGTACTGATATACCTAGGTCCTATATCAATAGTACTGACTTACCTAGGTTCTATATCAACACTACTGACATACAAAGGTTCTATATAAACAGTACTGATATACCTAGGTTCTATATAAACAGTACTGATATACCTAGGTTCTATATAAACAGTACTGATATACCTACGTTCTAGATAAATAGTACTGACATACCTAGGTTCTATATAAACAATAGTGATATATCTAGGTTCTATATGAACAGTACTGATATACCTAGGTTCTGTATAAAAGGTACTGTATTGATATACCTAGGCTCTATCAAAAGAACTGTTATACCTTGGTTCTAAATAGACAGTACTGATATACCTAGGCTCTGTATAAACCGTACCGATATACCTAGGCTCTATGTAAACAGTACTGTGATACCTAGGTTCTAAATAGACAGTACTGATATACCTAGGTTCTATATAAACAGTACTGATATACCTAGGCTCTATGTAAATAGTACTGGTATACATAGGCTCTATGTAAACAGTACTGATATACCTAGGTTCTATATAAAAAGTAGGAACATACACAGGTTCTATATCAACAGACCTGATATACCTACGTTCTATATAAATAGT
>NW_026782654.1:0-39175 GCF_031769215.1 Ylistrum balloti | reverse complement strand
CCAAACTCTTTTATAAACTGAAAGATTACCACTGAGAATTTATCTTGTTAATGATATTGAAACCTTATATGAATAAATAGATATACCTGGTATGGACGACGCAACTGATTCCTGAACAAAGCTGAGTGTCTGCTTGCTCTCGGTTACTGCACCACTTCCCTCACGTGAGAACGGTCTGAATATATGGGATTCTACACAGCTTGCAGCCTTCAGTAATCCTTCCGCTGAAATTTCCTGTTGGCATTCGTGTTCGCTGTAAATGAGAGGTATGGCTTGGTTTTCCTGTAAAGGCAATTGTGAATAATCAATCAGATATCTTCCGTTATGCATGTGGACATGAGATTGTCCTTCGTGTGGACTCTAAAGCCTCAATAAAACAATTCTATACTTCGAACGCAATGTGATTTGTATCTTTTACTTACAGAAGAGACTATGTACGGAATGCTCTGGACTGATGTACTGTAGTCGTTACGTTCTGTGCACCCGAGCAGGTTCTTTGTCTTCCTCACCATATAGTCATGTTGGCCGTTATCGGTTCTGTATTCGACCTCGCAGTTGCCATTGACGTCAGACTACAGAACAGAAATGTAAATACTTCATTCTTCAATTTAAGTATTCGCATCACATAAAT
Source organism: Ylistrum balloti (assembly GCF_031769215.1). NCBI lineage: Eukaryota > Metazoa > Mollusca > Bivalvia > Pectinida > Pectinidae > Ylistrum > Ylistrum balloti. Next base: position 38,544 of record NW_026782654.1, on the reverse strand, counting down.
AATTTCTTTTTCGCGAGGAACAAGGATATTTCAGTAGATATCAACAAACCTCTGTTGTTTTCTGGTCACGTCTGAGGTCATCCATGCTGTTCTGGAAGACAGACAATATACCCCGTTTGATGTTCAGTGCCCAGGTGACTTCGTCCGAAGATGGACATAGCTCTTCTACGATTCCATCTTGGAAGGAAAATCGCAGATCATGCCTCTCTAAGACACGACGAAGTTCTTCACTTCCCTCTGACAATATCATCCTTTCGTAGTTAGTTGGGTCTGTTTCGTGCAGTCGTACATCCTCAATCTTCGGGGAAAAGAAAGTTGTTAGTAAACACGTCAAAATGCCTGATAAATATTCACTGAGAAATGTCGATAATAGAAGCCGAAGTACTAAGCATCACACATCTTTAATGATCACTGTCTCGACATAACTGTTAAACGGCGTTAAAATGTTGCCTTTATAGATTTCTACACTTAACCTTTCAGATTCCTTTTTCCAGACAAAGTTCCAATCATATTTGCAAAAAAGCAATATCAAATTTCTTTTATATTAGACAGAAACCTGATGTTTACTTCGAATAGCAACTGCGTGCACAGATAGTGTAGATCAAAATCAAATCAGAAGTTAGATATAATTCGAGTAGACTTTTGCGAGATGCTTTTTACACTTACCTTCAGAACAAAGTCACATTTGGAAACTGCCTCCACATCAACCTTAGCCGTTAGTTCCATTCCGGACGAACCTTCTGATGCTCCTTTCACACCGGTGGATGTTTTCATATTGTAATCAAACTCGTATGACTTCCCTGGTCTGTATCCGAACTTGTTTGTGCCTGTTAAGTAAAGACAATTTAATTGGCTGTTCGTCAAGTCAAGATTTATTGATTGTGGCATTTATTTCCTTATAATCTTGTGATGTATGTTATATTTACATGATGACTTAACGATTTATTTCTTTCGATTTGTTCCGTTTTGATATTGCTTTTACAACTTTACAAAATTGAAAACTATTTGTTAATAGTGATGTCATATATCCCAATAAAATCAAGAATATTACTTACTTGAACACGTTCTTGAACATGAGTCTCTGATTGTGTTTATAGGGCCTGTATAAAAGAGATATTACCGACTTTATGGATAAATCATCGATTAATTATTTATAAAAACAAGAGAAATTTACATAAAGAAGACAAGGTTAATCTGAATTCAATCCCTATTTCAATGAAATTAGGGACAATATGAAAAAACGAAAGATTCAATATGAAAGATGTATTGCTGAAAAAGTACAAGTAGATATAAATACTGGAAGGGTATGCGACTTCATTGACAGCCCAATGATCAATAAAAGGCGGTCACGTTCCAAAAGGAGAATACGTTATGCAACAAGGTGACGTACGTGAACACGCCGTTTATGCTATATTTTTAGTAAGTATGTAATATGAAGAGATGTAACAACCATAAATCAGACGGAACAAAGATATATATATATATCTAATATGACAGCTACTTAAAATACTTCAAAATCGTGGGCATCATACATAAGTGTAATGCAATGTGTAAATATAAGTATATATCGTAGGTTATTACAACTATACGATGTGTATAACATACAGACATTTGAATAATATGGTAGGTTATTACAACTGTACGATGTGTATAACATACAGACATTTGTATAATATGGTAGGTTATTACAACTATACGATGTTTATAACATACAGACATTTGTATAATATGGTAGGTGATTTTGACAGTACGATTCTTGAATAATTTTAAATTATACAGAGCGCTTATTCGATTTATAAGAAATTATTTGTGATAAATTGAGAATTTAGAAAGAACTTAATGTGTAGGGCGGTTGTCTTTGGTGTAAAAATAAGTGCTAGACGAAATTGATAAATAATGATTTCAGTCATTTCATTAGTTCAAAACATAGCATACAAATAATGAACACATTTACTTACCCGCCTGTGCCGAGACCACCAGGGCCATTGCTAAAAGTAATTTCAGCTCCATTTCTCAGAGCATGTGGTTCGTTGATAATACAATGAGTATGCCATGCGACTGCTGCGATGTGGCGGTTTATATAACTATGAGTTATCAAAGGGTACAAAAGTGCACTACGTATTGACACGAGCATTGCTGACGTAGATTTCTAATATACTGGTTATCTACTTAAATTCGGGAATTTACTGCAGTGTCATCGTATTGTTCGGAGATAAAATAAATTGCACAACTGATGACGACGTTATGTAAAATCCTACGAATTGTGTTCGGTCAGTTTTAATTTTTCAAAAATGTTATCAATATTGTTAATAATTTACAAATAAGGTGTTGGGTATTTTAGAAAACGTTTATCTGTATGCATGTGTTCGTTTTTAGAAAAGTTACAATTGTAAAGCGCATATATATGTTGGTTTTAGAAACAAAATGCGTATAACTGTTTTGATATAATATAGAAAAGGTATTCATGAAAATAATATACGCCGTTTTATGAAACAGTAAATGCTTTTTTTCAAAATATTGCCTTAAAGAGTGTTTTGTTCTTTTATCAAAATCCATTTCATTGTTAATTTGACCGTTGTTCGCTGCGGTTTCATACTTTTAATGGTGATCATGGGTGTTTATTTAAATTCTTGCAGAGAAATCAACATATGAAATTGAATTTTTTTATTAGACACAATTAGAGACAAGCCAGAACATCCAGGCAGAACCTTTTTTCAAACACGTTTATACATTTAACTGAGATATTGATACACACTCAGAGATTACAGCCAAACTTACTTATATTACAGAAAGACTTACCTTATTCATTGGTAATTTACAATTAGTGTCCTCAACAGTCAACCGGTGTCTTGTTAAAACTCAAGGTACATACGGAATCTGAGGAGTCCCGAGGCATACAAGGACGCTGGACCTCTATCATCTAAATTCTAAGCTAATTACATATGATTTATACAGATAGTATTCCTAATAAATCAATATCCATGTACCCCGATATTTCTTAAAGAAAAACAAACCTTCGAACACATTCATATTCAGAAATCACAAGAATAGGAGTCATTTCCTTGTGTAAGTTCCATTTGGTTACACGTAATCTATACACTAATTCTGAATATAAAAGGTTAATTTGCGAAATGTTAGTGAAACATATGAGGGATAGTTCGAGAGCTTTCCTTGTCATCCTACGGCTTTACAAATAGGATTTATCCACTCAGGTGTCCATGGCTTAAAAAGCATCAAGAAAATACCAACAGAATTTCCAATTTCAGAAGCATTTACATAATAGTTTACTATGTGCACACTTAACGCACAATAAGTAGGTCACGGACATTTTTGTAGTAATCTTAGCTACATTTGGATTACTATCTTTTATTTTGCTTTTGAAATATCAAATCATGTTATTTTTAGTACTTATTTTAAATGGATAATGATTTCTCGTTAGATTTCCAAAGTTACAAAAAGCACTCGCTTAAGCTGGTGTTTCGTAACTTTTGGAAAATGGAGTAAAAGAAATACCATATATCACAATCACACTTTGTGCAGCATTTATTCATTACATAACCGTTTATCTCATTGTCCTAGTTTATACCCAAAATAAGTAACAAAAAAAGGGCTTCCCCGTGTTTCCTGAAGTCATTATAGCCCTACGGGTTGTCAAAACAATCCAACAATACTAGTCCGTACCCAAATATAGTAACATATTTTTCCGAATTATTAGACTGCAATATCCTCAGAAAATGATCGATCTCATGAAATGGGGTTCTACAACATCATGTGTCGTAATGTATTTGCTTATTCATTTCTTTAATCTTAAACAATAATGAATTATCCATTTCTAAAAAAATGTCAGCTGATTTGTGTCAATAATATTTGTTCCACCTGTTCGCTTCTGTGTAATGTGCATCCGCTTGCAATGTTTGACATTAAAACAATATTTCCCCACTATTATTGGTCAATGCATGTATATTGCTTTTCCTATACTTATAACTATCAAATAAACACAATGTCATAGAACAGTATCAATTTTAAACAGATACCTTTGATATTCTCATTATCAGCATACGCCGATAATGATATGAGATGACTTTATGAATAATGGACTCCATCGTATCGTCATCGTATCGTCCGATTGACTTGAATTTCATGACTTTTAAATGCCTCCAATAAATGAAGTCTGTTTGAAATATGGTTCTTACGCCAATCTTTGCTAAACTTTTGAGGTTTATTTTACGGAATCTCATGAGCACAAAGTTAAAGTGTTGTATTTGAAAAGTGAAAAATAAAACATTGAAAACAATGTTCTTTGTTTTGTTGGTGTGATATCAGAGACAATTAAACAGTGGGCTGTAACTTAATGATAGATTATTTTTTATATTTCTGTGTCTGTAAAATTTTACTTTACAATGTTCGGATTCTGGGAATTTTTGCTGTGTTCAGATATTTTCATCCCAAAAATGTCTTATTTTTTAGATAATGTTCCTCATCTTGCCTGTGATATTTCCGTATTTTGTCTACATACCATTTACTTGTTTACATATCTTTTACCTGTTATAAGAGAATACGTCTTATGTTGGCTGTGATAGTTCCCCAATTTTTAAAAAAATACTTTTTTCTTGTATTTGGAGAATGTGTCTTATCTTGTCTGTGATAATTCCCTGTTTTGTTTACAAACATTTTGCTTAGAAAATGCGTCTTATCTTGTCTGTGATAATTCCCTATTTTGTTCACATAGCTTTACCTGTTTTAGATTATGTGTCTTATCTTGCCTCTGATAGTTCAATATTTTATTTACTTAGCTTTTCTTGTTTTATGGAATGTGTCATATCTTGGCTGTGACAGTTCCCTATTTTATTTCACAACTTTCACTTATTTTTAAGTAATGCGTCTTATGTTGCCTACGATTGTTCCCAATTTGTTTACAACCCTTTCACTTGTTTTGAAAATAATGCGTCTTACCTTTTCTGTGATTGTTTCCTATTTTTTTCACAAACATTTTGTGTTTTCTTAAGATAATGTGTCTTATCTTGTCTGTGACAATTCCGTATTTTGTTTACAGATCCTTTACTTGCTTTAGGGAATGTGTCTTATCTTGTCTCTGATGGTTCCCTATTTTACTTACAGACTTTCTGCTTAGAGAATGTGTCTTATCTTGTCTCTGATGGTTCCCTATTTTACTTACAGACTTTCTGCTTAGAGAATGTGTCTTATCTTGTCTGTGATAGTTCCCTATATACTTACATACTTTCTGCTTAAAGAATGTTTCTTGTCTATGGCAGTTCCTTATTTTGTTTACATATATTTTACTTGTTTTAGAGAATGTGTCTTATCATGTCTCTGATAGTTCCCTATTTGACTTAAATACCTTTTGCTTTTTTGTTTACATATATTTTACTTGTTTTAGAGAATGTGTCTTATCATGAAATTGCGTTTTTTGTTTTTAGAAATTGCGTCTGATTTTGCCAGTGCTAGTCCCTATTTCGTTTACATACCTTCTGCTTAGAGAATGTGTCTTATCTTGCCTGTGATAATTCTATATTTTGTTTTTCATACCTATTACAAGTTTTTATAAAACGTGTCTTTCCTCGCCTTTAATATGCTCTAATTTTGTTTACATTACCTTAACTTGTTTTTAAATGATGTGTCTTATCTTTACTATGAAAGTTCCCCATTTTTTTTTTTTTTTTTTTTTTTTTTTTTTTTTAGATTTTTCCCCCCAAATTCTTGCAATATTTTAATCTATTTATAATGTTGTGTCTAAAGTTCCTGGTGGTAGCAGATCCCGCCTACAAATGTCAACTTTAATTTCTTTTAACATTAAATAAACATATTGCTATTGCAAAGTACTCTCTATTCTATGGCCAAGCTTTCATCATCAAGTTATTTTCCGTGATTTCTACCATGATTATGTAATTTTCTCACCACCCGACTCAGTTATCGAGTCAGTGACATACGATAGAAAAATCTTAAAATATTGGAAAATATTACAAAAGAAAAGAATTACAGGTTAGTTGACCTTTTAATGCAATTTCGAAACTAGAGACAAATAACGAATTAAAACGCATTAGACTGCTATTTCGTTCTTCATGTAATCAGTTATGCCAAGGGCATGAATTGTGAAACACGAGCAGTGAGTGAAAAAAGATCCAAATTGACGTAAAGTAATTTCAAAATTAAGATGGTGAGGTTCACAAGCCCCATAACGTAATTATATCCATAAAAGTTCATATAACGGATGATTACAGAGGGTACATGTGTTTATTCTTATCAATACCAATATTCGAATAAATTTAAATGTTTCCATATTTCGACGATACATATATCAACGGCAAAGAAAGGGGGAAATCTTATGGAGAACATTTCCTTTAATTTCGGCTCACAAGGTTAATGACAATCATAGAAACGGTTTACAGTCGTCATTATGATGCCCTTGAGAAATGGTATGTTTCTTTGTGCGATTGACGTATTTGATAATCGTTAGTTTCCCTGTTGATTTTGATGTTGTATAGCTTGTTTTCATTCGAGAACATGACGTTTCTTACTTGAATAGTCAAAGATTTACATGGCTGATGTCGTCAATGAAGCAGAAGACCCTTACTCTTCTGAAACATCTGGTATTACTTTCCGTGTACTTTTTTGGAAATCTCAATGTACATACGTATTGCCTTTGTTTCATTTAATTTGAATATGGATTATAATTCTGTTGACATGTTGGTATTGTCCTGCTTTGTATTGCCCGTAACTAGGAACCCTCACATGTGTAATAGGACAAAGGAAGAGTTATGTCTCTTCGTACACTAGGACTCCTCATGCTTTAATAAATGTACAATTATTGTAATATATCCTGAATTATTCACTTTATAGTTGATTTAAGTGACTTGGAAGTTGAGTCCTTATGAATTCCAACATGTGCGTTCAATACCTATCCGACATAAATAAGTATTTCATAAAATGTTTAAATGATTGTAAACTACATATCTGAGGAAAAATATTTGGTATTATGAATGAGAATTCTACACAGCTGAATTACTTTATTTCACAGTGAAGAACTTTTCAATAGCTCTAAGAAATTATATTTCGTGTTTGGAAAGAACTCTCGCTCTTTCTCCAGTTTATTAGTCTTATTCACAAGACCTGCATTTAATCATCTTTTTCATTTTCATCTGAAATAACCTTTTAGAGCACTTGTTATGCTCCCCGAATGGAGAGCATATTGTTGCCGCGTTGTCCGTCCGTCCTAATTTTATCCGGAGCATAACACAGATACTATAAGATGTATAAACATTAAACTTCATAGGTAGATAGGTCTCAACAAGAAGAAGTACAATGATTAAGAATCATCTCTCTCTTTTTTGCACAATTTAGGATGTATTGCCCTTTGCTATTTTTGTTACTTGAAGTTTGTTCCATTCGGAGAGCATAACCCGTCTCTGACGATCCTTGTTCTATTATCAAGTGCCTCTCACATGTTCAGCACATTTTTGTGGGGATAGTTGCATAATTATATTTCAATTGATATCAGAACGAATAGTGAACGTTTTCAATGATACAGCATCCATACGTTTGGTAAGCACCTGGTATGATGAAGGTTGCTGCATTCTAGTTTCCTTATTCCATGAAACGTTCACGCTTTACCTCATGAAATTCAATAATTACACACTGACAAATAAATTGCTTGCTTAAATCATTTTTATTCCAGTTAAACATTTAAATGTTTTGGCAAAGGGTCTAAATTTTCAAATCAAATAAGATTTTCATCATCGTACAGATAAAGAACGTCCATCAACATATCAGCATATTAGCGACATTTATCCTTGACCTCCCAGGTGTCTGCAAATGAGCTGACGTCACTTGCAAGTTGCCGTGATGACATCATCATGTCGTTATGACGTTCATTGTCGTAAGTTCCCAGTAAACCACCAGTCTTTCCGTAGTACCAACCACTCAGTCCAATCTCGTACTTATCACGGGGCAAGTTATGGAGAACGGTGAAGCCACGCCCACTCACTGTGACGTCATCACCCTCATTGATGATGGACATGTCTTGGGTATGGTATGGCATTTCAACAATGACCCCATCCACTCTTAACTGTAAACAAAATATTATAAGTTAATATGGCGCTGCAATACGATACAATTCAAGAGAATCTGGGAATTATTTTAGCACGAGGACAAAAGTTATCTATAATATTATCGTTTTGTTGTCATTATGATATAGATTATTAGAAGCCGTGATACCTCATTACATCCACTCTTATAGACATTTATGGCTTATAAAACATTCCGTGATTGTATTTATCACTCGATATTATCTTAAACATTACAATATCAGAAGTTTTTGGATTTGTAATTTTAGCATTAACACATGATCAAGACAAGTAAGAAGATTCGAAGAAATAATCATTCTTTAATTGAAACTTGAAGTGTTCCTCTGGTCTTGTTTTGGTAAGAACTATCAGGCGATAAAATATATCATTTTTTGACTACATGCTTACTTTGTTCTTTGGCAGGAGCTGTACAGTGTGTTGGGATGTGGTGATGATCACCCTTCTTTTCTGTTTGCCCATATAGTCGAGAATCACAGAGAAGTTACCATCCATATAATCACCAGCCAGTACGTAGCTGCATCGGCCGCTGAACTGGTATGTCTTTCCGTCAAATGTAGTAAATGTATTTCCCTCCACGGATGCAAACGCTGAACAGAAATAATATCGATTCCTGTTACATTAATATTTCTGTTTAGAAAAGAGTTCTTCAAGCATTTTAAAATCAAGTAAAACCTTTCCAAACCCAACGGTGTTTGATAATTAAGGCACTCTCTTACACAATTATTTGAATGATAAAACTATTCGAGAGATATGACCGATAGCAAATTGAAATGTTACCATCGAAAGGTGGCATCCAGGTGCTGACATCAGAGGATGGCACATAATCAGAGATGGATCCCCATTCACTGGTGTCTGGAATGTACGACCGAATTGCGTTGAGGCGTTGGATGACGTCGATGCCGGGAAGAGACTTCAGAGATTTCATTGGAACAATCAGGTAAGTGTCAGTTTGGACTTCTCCATGAACAGGGTCGAACACTGTTATCTTGGTTTTCTCAAGATCAGTGATGATGGACTTCAGTGTTTCGATTTCTTCCTCGATTATTTCCACGATGTGATCGTAAACGCTTTTAATGGCGGCCTTGGTATTCTCCTCAACCTCCCAGTATTTGTAAGCAGCAACAGCCTGTTATAGAATGATATGAAATTTATATTCAAGGTCTTCACAACGATAACTCAACCTGCAGGAGAGCAAGGAATATGAAACAATGGCACCGCTATAAGGAATTGCATATGAATTGCATATGAAAACAGCGACTTTGACCAATATGATGGGATGATACCTGTGATTTCACGTAGTTAGCTTCCGGTCTGTCCAGCAGTCCATTAAGGGCAGAGTTGATGTTTTCCCTGGTGTTATAAATAGATGACGTGTATCGCTGAGCCATGTTGTTGATAGATGGTAATTGGTTGGTAAGCTTGGCGAGATACTCATTGTACTTGGCTTTAGCCAGACGCACAGTGTCTGTGTTCATAGGCTGGGCAATGACATCTAAAATAACAATATATAACAGTAACAAGAAGTTAACTAGTAACGAATCATGAGGAATTAGTGTTGTTATCAATAAAACAAATCGCGTTTAAATCTGCTATATGAAAGTCATGCATTTCAAACGTACTGGTCAAATGGTCGTGGTAGGTTTTGAATGTCAGCAGAGCTGTTGTCGAATGTTCTCGAAATTTCTCATCTAACATATTCATCATGGCAGCGTAGTTCTTCATTGATTCTTGTCCGATCGCCTGTAAAATGATAAACAACAATGTAGTTTGAATGAAATTCGAATGAGTAATCTGCATTTAAACATTCAGGTCAATGTCCGCTTATATAAAATAAAACAGTAATTAATTACCTGTAGCATTTCACTTCCGCCAACGATGTACATGTCCACAGTATCCTTCAGTGGGTAAGACACACGAGTAGAGGCTGCAGTTTCCATCCAACGAGCAAAGGTTTGCATTTTCAAGAGGATTTCCGTGAGATATTGTCTTTGAAAAAGAAAGAATTTGGTAAAAATGAAAGTTTGGTAACTTCTACTGAACAATACTATGAAACCTAGCTCGACCTGAAATTGGGTTTTATATCGTTAATAAATATGTTGACGCTACTTACGAGCAATCCTGAATACGGCGATCAAGTTCTGCGCAGTCATATGTTTCACTCAGAGAAGCCAAGTCTTCTTGGATGCCTCTAATATTGGTGGCAGTGGACTGAACAAATGGTGCGAGTTCTGTCAGGAAGGCTGACCTGATATTGTTGTACTTGGAATTGAGCTCTTGGTTGATTCCCGACGACATTTCATTATAGAGCTCCAAAAGGTCTCTACTGTTACGGGCCATTTGTCGGAGTCCATATGTCTGTTAAACATGAAACTCGTTACATACACAAAGACAGACAAAACACCGTAGCATAGAAAGAAAAAAGAAACTGTATTTTCATAAAGTTTTCAATTTGTTAGATATTATACGATAATTGTTTAATTAACTAATTTTACCTTAAGATCTTGAACAATACTTGGACGCCAGTGTAATCTTGTGTGAAGCATTCTGGAAGTGTTAAGTCGCATAGCAAACAAGCTGTCAGTGATTCTTTGAGTATTTTCCTCTCGGTAGAGTTCAGCCCTGATTGCGCTGTTATTCACATACTTAGCCTCACCATGGAGAACCTTGCCTTGGTTGTCTACAAAAACAACAACATTGGATGTACGAAGATGACATTTTTTACCTAATGTAACACATAAGGGATATCATATTTATCCTTTAAACCAGTGCACATTATCGAAGTACTCACCAATGTCGTAATTCATATGGAATCTCATGGAAAGTTTACTAGGATCAATAGTAAACTCTGCGTCCACTGGCCTTTCATCATACAGATTGTGGATAGAGAGTCGGTAAGGAACACTGGTGCTGACATGACCCGAAACCTTTACAGATTTAAGTGGAGAAACCATCTGCAACAAATGTTTAAATGCAATAATATGTTGCTGAATATTAAGATTTTGAATAGGCGATGAATGTTTACAGTTCAAATGTTTCCAAACAATTAAAAGTATACCAGATAAATGAAAAAATGCAGCTACCTGGACTTTCATCTGTTTTCTCATTTTGTCAATTTCTCCCATCAGGGCGAAGTTCTTCATGTTACGAGCAGCTGTTAGATACTGCAAACCAATATCGGCAGAGTATTTGTTGTCTGCATGGCTAATATGAGACGCAAGTTGGACGTCAACTGTTGTCGCAGGATGAGCTACTCCGACGATAAAACTGTAGTTCTTTCTGAATCCAGATGACAGATCTTCCACTCGTGAGTGGATCACAAGAGTCTTGCTAATATCACTAGAGTAGCTGAATTCGGTCTTTCCATCAAACATAACGTTTCCGCTGTTCAATGTTACCTCGGAGTCCAGTTTGACATCCTATATAAAAAAAGGGGCATTATGCAAATTTCGTTATCACCTTCAACGAAGATCACAGATAAAACCGTTCATTTGTCGATCTTTTGTTATGTGATTTCAAACAAACCTAATGAAATAATCAACTTACCTTTCCAAGACTCGGGAAGCTTACAGAAAAGTCAGCTTTTGTTGATCGTCCTTTAGGAATAAAAGTGCCTCTCACTCCAACTTTCTTTGTTTCGTCTCTTCCTGCATCCCAGAAAATGGCAGCCTCAGTAGTCTTTGTACCATAGCTTTCACTGAAGTGACCTGTTGCTTTGAGAGTTCTCGAAGGAATCCTGATAGCCAATGTGTTGCTTTGTTCTTTGTTCTTACGTCTATTTTTTGCAGAAGTATCATAGTCAATTCCAAATTTGGTAACACCATTAACAATGACGTTCCCGCTGGAGCTGAACGCAACAGATGACTTGCTCAGAGTACCAGTGACAGAAATTGAATTTTTAGGTTGTGTAACAGTCATTGACACTTCCTTCCTCTTTGTGAAGCTATCGCTTTTATCGTTGAAAGCAGCTTCTACTCGGATCTTGCTGTCCTGGCTCATTGTGTTCCAGTTGATGTCAATGTTACCTCTGATAACAGCATCGGTCATTTCCCCACTGGATGAAAACGAGACTGGTGTTGGTGCACGCATCATTAATGCTGCTACATACGCTGTGTCTTTTCCAAACACAACGTCCATATCAATCATTTTCTCACCATTCCACTCAGCGCTGATGGATTCTGTGTACTTTGATGACACCAAATCATGATGAACTGCTAGGGCCGCTGAACGTAAAGAGGAAAATGGCGTACTCACAGTAAGTCCAACATTGCCTGTGTTGCCATTCCACGTTTCACTATTTGCAAATGTTCCATCAACTACGATTACGTCGGTTTGCGTCCATGCAACTTCAGCGTGTGACTGGTACTCATGTGTGTTCTTTTGATTACGAAGAACGAATCTCAGGGTTTCAGCGTTGTCGAAGAAAGGACTGGTAAATGTGACGAGCACCTGCATATCACTGATAGAGACTAATCTTAATGCCAACTCCCCGTTGATTGGAGGGGAATAGGAAGATGAAAAATCAGCCGTACACCTGAAGTCGGGTAAACTTCCACTGTGTGTGTACCGCAACTCAGTCAGTTCATACCCGGCGAAAGGTGTAGTGAGGTCAGCGGTCAGTGTGATGGGATTAGCTGCGAGATCGACTGATGTCTTGAAAGCTATTTCCTTTCCAGTGCAATATTTCACGTTAACGTTGAAATTATGGCTGAGACCTTGTCTGGCATACTTAGCTTTAGCTCCTACTTCCTCAAAGTCAGTGAAAGGAGTCTGAAGAGTGACATCAAAAGACATTGGACTTTTAGATGCTTTCAACGAAGCGATTACTTTATCATTTCCGTAGGTGATATCACTGAAACACTTAACGTCATTAGAAGACAAAGTGTGTCTGTATGTTACCTTTGTCAATTCCAAGCCCTCAAATGGTGTTGTCAGTTCAAAGTTGGCATTGATTCGTCGTAGACGGTGATTGAATAAGTCTATCTTTGCTGCTATTACTTTTGTTGGTGTTAATTGAACATTTGCAATAGTAGAGAACTGGTGTAGGTCCCCAGAATGCTGAAGTGTGGCTGCAATATTTTTGATCATTTTGAATGGCGTTTTTAAATCTAACGATCCGTCGATAGATGCTGCGTTCCTAAAGGATACGTTCAAGACTGATTTACGGCCATTGAAATTATTCATCAAATTAGTTCTGAAGTTGTTGATCTGCCCTTCATGATTAAATGTAGACTTTATCGAATGCCTGCGTCCACTTAGTCGCCCTGTAAATGTGGATGACATGTCAACTAGACTTTCACCGTATCTGAACGTAGTGACATGTTGTAGACTATAATCTGTTCCTGCTGCTATCTGCAGATCATTGGAAAATGATCGCCAATTGCCGTTATGGTTGATACTGCCTGTCAATTCTGGAGTGTACACAGTACGGAATAAGACATTGGCATCGTATCTGCCCTCCGAGATGGTGTGTTTCAGTAAGAGTTCAAGTGGTTTAGTTTCACCATACGTAAGTGACAAGTCAACCTGACCATCTGTCAACGGCCCAGCTACATTCAAGTTTAAACCCGTATGTTCGAAATGTTCGAATGGTGTCTGAAGGTTAATCAATCCAGTGAAAGAGTTGTCGGTCATGGCAAAGTTAATTGTATGTTTGACGCTCTTTTCTCCAACAGTAGCGGCAATATTGGATGTTAATCCGGATTCTGACATTGTGATCTCGAGAGAAGCTGTGCTCGATTCAATGCCAGTGAAAGGTGTATTCAGTGTCATGCTTCCTGTTAAAGTATTTCCTACCTGCAAATTCATATCAAATTGGATCTTCTTTTGGTTTCTGTAAACAATCTGCGCATGGATCTGTTGGTCTTCAACTGAGCTAATATGCTGAAATGAAGCAGTTGTCGTTTCCAATCCTTTGAAAGGTGTTTTCAGAACAAAACTGGCGTCAATGGAAGGATCGTAGCTGATGGTTAGGTCATATTCCATCTTTTGTCCCGCGAATTCCAGTGAGGATCGGCTGTTGACGCTTCTGTCATTCTTGATGAATGCAAAACTGATCTTAGACAATCTGTATCCTTTAAATGGTGTTTTTAAAGTCAACGAAGATGTTATACCTCCTCTTGTGGTCAATGTGGCGGCAACTGAAATCGGCTTTCCGTAATCGATTGAAGCAGAGCATTGAATGTTACCACTTTTCATGACATGAGAGAGACTTATGCTGACTTGCTCATATCCAGTAAATGGCGTTTTAACCACTACATTGGCTTCCAAACGGCTTCCTAAACTTGCACTTACATCAACTTCGAGTTTGTCGCTACTTGGGGCAGTCAATTCAGTATGTAGGGCAAAATTAGTTTTTCGCATATTTAATGTATATGCTGCAGAAATGGTTGCATACCCTGTGATTGGAGTTTTTACAATAAGATGACCTTCTCGCAACGACAACGAAATGTCAGCTTCATATTTCTCATCTGGATTACAGGACATTTCCAGTTTTGTTGCAGCAGAGTCGTTAGAGATTTCTGTTGTAAAAGCAGTAGACATTTGTCTGTATCCAGGGAATGGAGTTTGAACTGTCAAACGGCCAGCCATTAAAGATAAAGAAATATCAATGGCATATTTTTCGCCTTGATTGACCGATACTTCGAAGCTTCCGGAAATAATTCTGTCATCAATTTCCTGTCGGTAGGCGGTCGAAAGCTCTTCAAATCCAGTGAAAGGTGTTCTTAGTACAATACGTCCTTCTCTTAATGACAGAGAAATATCACTTTCTATTAGCTTACCAGGCTGGTAATGGATTTCAACGTGACTTACGATGTTCTGGCCGTTAAAATGGTTTGCGAAAGAAGCGGATAATTGCTCGTATCCATTATAAGGTGTTCTAATTGTAATTTGACCGTTATCTGACGAAAGAGAAATATCCAATGTAAATGTTCTTCCTGGTAGATAGGTAACCTCTGCATGTGTAGTGATACTGTTATCTGAAATCTGGTTTGTGAAAGCAGCTGACATTTCTTCGTAGCCATTAAATGGAGTCTTGACAGTAATTTGACCATTCTCGGGCGAAAAGGAGAAATCTGCTTCAAGTTTGTTTTGTTGAAGGTATGTGATTTCTACGTGCGTAGCAATGTTTCCATTTGAAACCTGATTGGTGAAAGCTGCTTCATTGTCACCGAAGGGTGTTTGGATTGAAATAAGGCCTTTTGTAGGTGAGAGAGACAAAACAAATTTAACTTTTTCCCCTGGTAAATATGAGATATCCACTGTAGTGTCTATACTTCGCTTTGCCATTTGGTTTGTAAATGCAGCCGACATTTCTTCATAACCTAGGAATGGTGTTCGAACAGCAATGCGTCCATCTCCAGAGGAAACGGTAACATCAAGTTCCAGTTTACGTCCTGGAAGATATGTAAGTTCGGATTGGTGAGTGAAACGATCAGTGGTAAGATGATTAGTGAATGCGGCAGATATTGTTTCGAAACCATCCAACGGAGTCTTAATTGTTAATTGTCCGGAGGTGGAAGATACATCAACAGAAATCTGATATATTTCAGCAATTTTGGGCGAGACCTCTACATTTCCAGTAAAACGTGAACTCGTAAGCTGTTGCGTGAAAGCTGCTGTCATTTCTTCGTATCCAGTAAATGGTGTTTTTATTGTACAACGTCCAGAAACAGGAGAAAATGAGAATGTAGCCTCAAGTGTCTGTCCAGTGGAATACGCTATCTCAGCTGTACCAGATACTTCGGCTCCATTGATAGCTTGTGTAAAAAATGCTGAAAGCTGTTCGTAACCTGCAAATGGGGTTGTCAGTACAAATCGACTGTTTCGCTTTGAAAATGTTACGTCAACAGCAAACTTCTGCTGTTTGTTGAATGATACAGCTGCACGGGAGACTGTTCCACGGTGTGTGAAACTGACTGACATCTCTTCATATCCAGGAAAAGGTGTCTTTATGAGCAACTTTCCGTTTGAGAAGGATAAGGCAATATCAAGTTCAATTTTTTGCCCTTGATAGACAGTTTCGACATGACCAGATACACTGTCTGGTGTTAACTCATTGTTGAATGCTGCAGTTATATCCTCATATCCTTCGAATGGCGTTCTAAGAACGAACCTTCCTTCATTAGGGGATGCGCTCAAGTCCATTTCCAGTCGTTGGCCCTGGTTGTACACTGCTTCAAGATGAGCTTCGTAGGAATTTGGTCGTATCGTTTGACGGAACATGCCAGTCGTTTCCTTGAAACCAGGGAATGGCGTTTTGATAGTAACTTGTCCGTTAGTTGAGTCCAATAACGAACCTGTTACATCCAATTCAAGCTTCTTGTTGGGTTGATAGGATACTTCAAGGTGAGTGGAAAGATTCTGATTCGAAAAATCATGTCTGAAAGCGGCTGTTATTATTTCGTAACCAACAAATGGGGTCTTTATTGAAACGCTGCCTTCGAATGCATTGATGGATGAGAATGTTATGTCTCCTGACAGTTTCTTGGAAGGCGCATACTGGATATCGGCATGAGATGTAAATTGCTGCATTGTTCCGGAGTGCGAAAGTGTTCCTCGGATGTCTCTGATGTCACGGAAAGGTGTTGATATCCGGAAAGAACCATCGATGTTATTTCGCCATCTGAGAGAAAGCTCAGCAGAACCCTGCTGTTCCGCGTAGTTCACTTGCACTTCAGATTCAATTATATTTCTGCCGTGTTTGTGAGAGAATGATAAGCTAAAATCTTCCAAGCCGGCTATAGGAGTTCTGATGCGAAGAAAGCCTTGTTTTTTTAATGCGTTTTTGAATGTGATGTCGACTTGTGACATTTGACCATTGATGACAAACTCAGCATGTGATTTTGTCATCGGCATAGCTTGTTCATGTCTCAATGCTCCATTTATAGTTTCCATACCGGGAATAACACTTCGGAGAAGGAAGGAACCTTCTATCACTGGTGTTGTTGAATATGTGATCTTTGTGTAAATTTTCTCATTTTCGTTGTAAAACAAATCGCCTGTTGCCTCTTCAGCTCCTTTCGAAAACGAAGCGCGGAAATTAGATGTGAATGGAGACGTGAAGACGACAGAAGCTTCTTGTGTGGCTCCATTTCTGAATACAGCGTTCATTTCGATTTTCTGGTTCATGTAGTAGACGACTGTAACACTTGACCGAAAGCCATTCATTCCTCCAACGTGACTCATTTTGAACAACATGTTATTGAAGCCTTCTACTGGTGTTTTTAGGGTTATGGTTCCATCGATAGATGATGTCAGATCCCATGTCCCATCAAATTCGATTTGTTTAACACGTCCATACTTCAACTCGGCATGAGATTGCATATTCATGATCGTTCCGCCTTTGGTGAAAACCATGACTATGTCTTTTGTGAATGGAGTTCTGATTGTTGTTCTTGCGTCAATTCCATTGAGGGAACTACAGGAGATATCTGCTACCATTCGTTGATTATTACGAGATATCTCAAGATATGACGTGAATTCTTCTAGAGAACCTTGATGCCTTGCATTGATTCCTATGGTACGAACTTGTTCCCATGGTGTATCAATGGTCGCGGTTAAAGTCGTGCGGGCATTAGTTTCGAAGGAAGTGTCAGATTGGAACTGCTTCATGCCACTATATGTCAATTCAGCGTGTGTCACGAAAGCAGACAGAGGTCCAGTATAACTAAATTCGCCAATGATATCGTTGTACCAAGGTGACTTTATTATTAATTTGCCACTCAGACCATTCATCAAGTTCATGTTAGCTTGACACTCAATCTTGTCTTCATTGAGCTCCATTTCGATATTTCCTGTTATCATCTCCTGTGTATATGTGTGACTGATGGCAGTTTTCATGTGTCGGTAGTCACTAAATGGTGTTGTGATATCAACTGACACTCCCTTCTTTCCTTCAGTATCTACAACGATCACAGCTTCTATTTCCTGTCCTTTGTAATTACCTCCGATCTGATATTGGCCGTTCAGGAAAGTTCCTGTGTGGGAAACAGTGGCGCGCAGATCTTCCAATGGATAGAATGGGCTTCTGAGGTTTACGCTTCCAGAAATATCACGACGTGTGTCGAGGGACGCTTCGAAAACAACATGTGATTCCGCATAGGATGCATCGACTTGCGAGTTGAAATTCAATAGGTCACCGGAATGAGAAAAGCTTACGATGGCTGGTGCTGTCCATATAGATTTGATGGAGGTTGTTCCAGTTATAGACGGTTCAGAGTTAAAGTTAAATCGTCCGGAAAGCACTTCTGTTTCACCATAAACAAATTTCCCCTCCGATGTCAACCCACGAGTGTTTCCGGAATGTGAAATAATTGCCTTGATTGTCTTCACATACGGACTTTTGATAACAAGATTACCTGCTATGTTATTAATGGCCGAGACTGTCATATCAACTTCGTGCTTCGCCTTCCTAGCGCTTACTTCGGCGTGGCATCGGAAATCACGGGATGAACCTTCCATTGAGAACATTGCATGCGTCTTTTTAAATCCACGGAACGGTGTTGTAAGGGTAGCCTCTCCAGACACCATATCCAACATGCTGAACCGGACGTCACCAACTATCCTTCGTGGTCCTACTCCAGCCTCTCCGTGACATGCGAAACTTGAAAGTGTTCCAGTGTGTGTTATTGCGGCAGTCAATTTCTGGTAACCTTTAAAAGGAGTTTCAACTAATACGTCTGCGGAAAATGATGAAGTCATATCGATATTGGCAGTAGCTGACATCTTTTGTTTACGAGGAAGACCAATATTGATGATACTTTGGTATACGTTATCATTCCCTTCATGTGAAAGCTTTGCTTTCAGTGTTTCATAGCCAGTGAACGGTGTTGTGACAGTCACTAGAGCAGTTAATGGTTGACTGTTGAACTGCAAATCGCCGATTACAGACTTTTGTTTTCCGTACGTTATCTCAGCTCTGGACTGGAATCGTTGGTATGTTCCTGCATGGGAAACGGATGCACTGAGTTGTTTGTATCCTGCAAAAGGCGTTTTTACATTAATATCAGCGCTAAAAGGTGAGAGTGCGAATCTGGAATTACCAATAATCTTGGATTTTCCAAGAGCGACGGTTGCCTTTGTGTTAAAAGCCTTCCAAGAACCAACGTGTTTTACAGAAGCCTGCATCTTTCGATAACCTTTGAATGGTGTATTGATGACTACCACAGAGGAAATCGACGGTTTCATGCTGAAGGTAAAGTCTGTGTCTAATTTATCTTTTCCGTACTGAATGGACATTTTGTTGTTGAATTTAGCGAGACGGCCTCTATTGCTGAAAGCCAAGGTTAAATCTTTGAAATGTTTAGATTTGATAGAGGCAGATGCTTTCATTTTTCTTGCTTTTGCAAAAGTGATATCAGCTTCATATTTCTTTTCCTTGGGATTAAGGCTCAATTCGGCATGACATGAAAACTGTTTCATGCTTCCAGTATGTTGAAAGGAGGCATGCATATCTTCTGTAAAAGGTGTTTTCAGGGCAAAGGATCCCAACATCTTTTTTCCCCAGCCAAAAGATACGTCCGCTTGAACTCTTTCAGTGCCGTATTGTCCTTCAACATGTGTGCTGAGACGTACTGACTGTTTCTCATACTGAAAGAAAACAGCGGTATCTTCACAGAAAGGTGACTTTACAGCTAGAGAACCTTCTACAACATCGCCATTGGTGAATGTCAAATCCCCTTCAATTTTCTTTGTTGGATGATATATCAATTCACCGTGACATTGGAATTGCTGCATGTTACCGGTGTGATGTACAGCTGCTGATATGTCTTCAGTGTAAGGCGTCTGTAGTCTGAAGGAACCTTCAACTTTATTTATTATGTTGAAGGTAGTATCTATCTCTATCTTGTTCGAAGATTGGTATTGTACTTCTCCATGACCTTGAAAGTTTTCCCATGGTCCATTTTTATTAAACAGTACGGTGAATGTGTTGAACAACGGACTTTTGAGCTTGAGTTTACCTTCTGTGCTATCAATGCTGGTGAACGCGGCGTCAGCTTCAAATTGCTTCTGCGTCTGGTACTGAATTTCAGCATGTGACTGGAAGTCGTTACTGTTACCACTGTGTTGGACCAGAGCGGACATGTCACCTGTGAAGGGCGAACGAAGGATAATGGAACCTTCCACATTGGCATCATTGATGAAAACGATTTCCAGTTCAGACATTTCTTCTCCATATTTAAGTCCTGCATTCGACTGGAATCGCTCAATGGTTCCAGAGTGATGAGCTGTTACAGTTATATCATCGAAATATGGGGATTTCAAAATAACTTTTCCTTCCAACTTGTCCTCACCAGTAAATTCAGCAACTGCCTGATATCTGTCCCCATTTAACCACGTAAGTTGCCCATGCGTAGTAAGCTGCCTACCGTTTGCTTCGTGGTTAATCATAGCAACGATGTCATTTATATGAGGAGCTTTGAGGGACAGTTCACCAGTCAGTCTACGCCCATATCCAAATCTGGACTTTGCCTCGTACTTTTGTCCATGGATATCTTCTAGTGTGATACTGGAACGGAAACGCCTTCCATTTCCCGTGAACTTTCCTGTGGCTGCTACACGAGGAATTTTTTCGAATGGAGTGGTAAGAGCTAAGCTTCCAAGTAAATCACCAGGCAGAATTTTGTATGAACTTTCCAATTTTACATTGCGACTTGGAAGGAATTCGATGTTTATCACAGAAATCCTTTCATCCCCTTGTGATTTACTTGTAATTGTGACCTGACTGTATGGAAGAACAGCAAATGGTGTATCCACCCTGAGGTTTCCAATTATGTCCCCTTGCATGTTCCATTGTGATGATGCTGACATCCTTGAAAGAAGAGGTTGTAATTCGAAGTAAGCTGCTGCCTGGAACGCGTTCATATCACCAGTCAATTCAAAGTTTGTCTCAAGTCTTCGTGCATCTTCCAGTTCTGATGTGATGAGAAGGAAGATACGTTTGTTGTTATCCATTCTCATGCGGTTTTCTAGTGAAACAACTTTTGTTGATCCGTACTGAACCGATGCAGTGTTGATAAGTTCCATCGCTTCTTTGTTCTGGTTTAAGGTAATGGCGATGTTTGTCATAACTGGTGACTGCAGATTCATTCTTCCACTGAACAGACCATTGGCTCGGTCTAGACTGGCGGATAATGTGATGCTCTTTGCTGGCGCCCATTCTAGATGAACAGTTCCACTGTATGGATAGTCGCTGTACTGAGAGTCGAGTCTTGCTGTGTATAAGTTTTTCATCAATTCAATTGTGTGGACAGAACTGACATGTCCGTTCTCTCTTCCATATTTATTTTTTATTGATATTACATTTTCTTCATTGTGTTGAATAGCCAGGACGTTGTTTATTAATCCACGGGCATGCTCATGGGTGATAGATACTCCAAAAGTAGGCAGGACATTTCCTCTCAACTGCACACTCAGCGATCCGATTCCCTGTTCAATGGCAAGATTGTGGTCTGAGTTGATATCAAAGTCAATATTATGACCTCCATAATTCCCATTGAAATTAGTTCTAATGGTTGTTGGGGTGTTTTCGTGATTCCACGCAGACTGCATTGAGTGTGACAACGCCGTCAAAGAAAATCGCCCATTATTCTGTACCGACCAACCAGATCTATCGTGTGTCATCTCCCCTTCGTATGCGAGACCCTGACCGTCCTTATTCATGTTGAAGTTGTTGGAAAATCTCCTACCATCATCAGAATGTCTTCCACCAATGTACATAGAACCCACCTGCGGGAGAGTTGTCTTGATACTGACACGTCCGGTTATATCTCGAGTCGTTGTTGTTCCTTTATTAGCGCCATCAATGTTTAATTGTACCAAATTCTTGTTCCAGGTAAATTTACCCATAGTTGATAATTTGTCTGTTAACTTGTGGTTGACTGCAACTGTTGTTCGTTGAAATCCTTTTACTGGAGTTTTTAGAACGATCTCACCTTCCAAATTTGTCAAGAGGAGATCGGTCTCTGAAGTATTATTGTAGTCGAAATTTTCTTGATGGGCTTCCAGTTGACATCGAGGTTTGTTGAGTATTGAGAGTTGTCAGTAACATGTGATGCCTCTACAGCAACAGACCGGTAGCCACGGAATGGGGTGGTGATCTGGAGGGTTCCTGCATAGTTATTGTTCTTTTTGTTACTGAAGGTCGTGTCCACAGTAATGCGCTTGGATCCGTCCCATTCTACGTCAGCGTGAGATATGTACTTATTACCTCCACGATGTTTCAGGTTTACAATGTATGCGCCAAGAGGTGACTTGCTGTTAAGGTTAACATCTATAGTGTTGATATCCGCAACCGTTGCTTGTCCATCCAGCTGGACGCCTTTAGTAACATCATTGTCAGCATCCCAAAGAAGTTTGGTTCTAACAGAGTAAATCGGAGATTTTCTTTTCATGTCAGCCTCGAATGTAATATGCCTGGTTGGTAATTCTACGTTTGTGCTCACGCTTGCTTTTGCGTCAGTGAATTGATATGACGTTGAAAGTGCATACTTGTCCTTGGCCAGACGGACTTCGGTGTTGACACTCATATTCCTTGGCGCAAAAACGTACTGGCCCGCAATTCGCACACGTCTCATGTCTGCTAGATTGACATCAACAGAGCCAATCAGTTCATTTGAAGACGGTAGTCTGAATGTTGTGATGATTGTATTTCTCTTTGACTTCGCCCATTGTGCCGTGAGAGTGTTTGTAAACTCTCCGTCGGTTCCTTCATTCAAATCGTTACCTACCTCAATATTTTCCCCGCCATATGAAAAGCTCATAGCACCCGACAAGTTCTTGGTAGTCTTGCTCTTGTTCTTTAATCGAAGAGTTGTAGACAATTCATTCTCTTTACCAGGTAAGAATGTTGCAGTGGTTTCCAGCTGTTTTCGGTTATGTGTATGACGGCCTTGAAATCCCAAATCGACACCCTGAAATCACAAGATGTGGTCATGTTACATTCTAACGATTTAGGTAATGAGATATCTTAGTTTCTCGTCAAATGATCTTTCTTTGAAAAATAGCAAAAGCGCAATTTGATAATGTCAGAAGAATGTTTGGTTCAATGGTGTAATATCATTAATGTTTAGAATTCGGATGAAAATGTACCATTCCGAGATGCTTCAGATCAAAATCAGCAGCTAAAGTAGATTCCAACCAGGTTAAACGTTGGTGTCTAACAGTTGAGGACAGTGAAATAGTTCTTGTCTTGTCTTTCCGGTTTGCACCATAGACCAAGTTAAATTGTAGTCCAGTTGATTTTCTGGTCTGACTTGCATCTACAGTGGCACCGATATTAAACTGTGGTCTCTTCTTGAAAACGGTGTTTCTATATAAAATAGAACACCATTGAAAAATAAGAAATATTGTACATTCTTCGTCACAATATTATGAACATTATTGAAACAAATTTGTGGATACTGAATAATGTTTCTAACAATATATTTACAGTCAACTTACATTGTTCCCTTTATCCTTTTCAGAGCTTTAGTCATCGCAAGGTTAGCCTTCCCGTTGAATGTGATTTTGTCTCGAATCACCCGTGGGACGACGTAGTCTACGGTAGCTCGAGTTATCAGGGCCTTTCCACCTCTGAGCACAACATTGGATTGGACCTTGGTGGTAATGTAGGGCGTTCTGACATCCACCTTCGTCTGGTACCTCATTGTTTTCTTGTTACCCAAATTCCTGACTTTGACTGTAAATTGATACTACGTTTACTACTTAAGTCATTTTGAGGAATATACGTCTACTGTAAAGTTGGAGTATTTTTGTCATATCTTTATAAAGCAACTGTAAAACAAATATAAATCGACTAAATGGTGACAGCCTATGGGGCAGAAAAAAACCCATTCCTATTGCACATTATTGTAAAGATTATCGAGAAGAATTCATACAATTACATATCATTTTATAAGTTATCTTTTTCTTTTCTCAATCGCCAGCTCATGTACATTGTATTTACCAAACAGTTTGATGTCCTTAGAAACAATCTTGCTGAGAGTAAAATCAATTAAAGCTGACTTTCCCTTCCTGTGCTCTGCAGTGCCACCAAACGCGACAACTTCCTTTTCTGGAGTGCGAATAGATAAATATGGCCTATACTTTATCGCTTTTGCAGTCCCTGTTGTCTGGATACGAGCTACGGCACTGTATTCCTTTCCTTTCGTGAAACTGATGCCACCCATTAGTGATCGTATGGTTTTTTTGTTCTGGAGGGAAACTGAAATGTACATGTACAAGTCTATAGAACTGTGTTTCTGTTGTTTCTCTTAATTGATCGAAATATATTATCACTTACACCAGAGGAAACATGAGTCAAATAAACTGTATTGGACGAATTACCTTCATAGATACTTACATCTACCCTTGACAGGTTCGGCTGTGATACCAGTAAATGTAAGGTCACCTTCAACCGACTTGGATGGGAGATTTTCAATGGAGCCACCCAGGTTGATGTTATCTTTGCCGGGTATTGTTATTGTAAAAGATGGTGTGTAGACATATGCGGAACCTTTTCGGCCTTGTCTGACCTCCGCATTCACTAAAAACTCTTTGTTGGCATCAACACTAAGTCGGCCTTGCACTCTCTTTAGTCCTCGTTCATTCGTCAGGGATGCTTCAAAGGAAAAGTTTGACCAGTTACACGTAACAATTAAAACCACTTTACTATTACAAGCCCAGTTCAATTTATTGTGCATCGATTTAAGGTTGAGCAAATCTTAATTCAGACCGATATTTACCGGATGCACCAGCCTTCATCCACGGAGAAACCAAATCCATTGTGATAGATTTGTCCACATTGTTCAACAGAAAGTCAACTCCAATATTTCTTTCCACTAAAGATCCGGGAGTGTCGAATGCTATCTTTGCAGCTAAGCTTTTCCTGGTCTGAAAATATAGAAAAAATACTCTCAATGAGATAGTTTGGATCAAATAGACATTTTAATTTCAATAGATATGTGTAATGAACAAATTATGCATTGAATGATGACAGATCTTGAAACCTATTAACTAAATAAGAAATAGTTTACTAAATCTACTGTTTATGGTCTGTACTTATGAAAATTTATAAGAATAAATATACCTTCACAAATTTGGCTTCAAATTTGTAGCTTGTCAAGGTGTCCTTCTTTGTGAGGTCGATTTCCATCTTTATTGGACCCGTGAGGGGAAAGTATGGAGCGTCCGTTTTCATTGAGGCATTAGAAAACTGGACTTCTCCACAAAGCTGAACACCAGTCACTTTGGTCATGGTTTGTCCTGTACAAACCTTATGGACTTGTTTGTTTTCTGTTATCATCTCTTGTTCACGGTGAAGGTCATTGTGAACGGTGAAAAAGGCAGTTCTGTTTCATAC
Organism: Ylistrum balloti; assembly: GCF_031769215.1. NCBI lineage: Eukaryota > Metazoa > Mollusca > Bivalvia > Pectinida > Pectinidae > Ylistrum > Ylistrum balloti. The sequence continues at coordinate 13,101 of NW_026782654.1, read as the reverse complement.
AAAAGACAATGCAATAAAAAGGTTAAAATAGTTCCTAATTAGTATTTGAGATAAAATGTCAATTGCAATAAACTTATTAGTTACAAACTTACTTGAAATTGACGATTTCCATCTTTTTGCGAGGCATATCCAGTTCCATCTCCAAAACACGGCCATCAGCCAACTCAATCTTTCCTTGGATTGCAGTACTTGTGTGCAGATTTGAAACCATTTTCATGCCGCTCTTTGTGACGAAGGCATCTACGCTCATCATACTTGATACTTCAAGGGCAGCGCTGCAAACGAAAATGGTATAATATACACTTGAAACATAATTTTCTATTTTCAGTTTAAGAGTAATAAATTTTTGTAATCTTAAATTGTATTATAAATTTCAAACAGAATATGATATTACACGCTTTGTAAACAATTATTAAATTTTAGAATCTCCTGCGAATGAATATCCATCGTGTTCACAATTTGTATTTGTGTTTACCTTGGCTGGATAGCACCAGTTATTAAAACGCTTCTTGGACTCGTGGCGACTTTTCTCAAATCCATTTTACCGGATGCCTTCATGTCAACAGTAGCGGTTCCATTTACCGTAAGGTTTAATGGGAAGCCGGAACTGGTAGGAATGATCATGCTGCTATCCATGAACATGAAGTTTTGTGTCAATGTATAGTCATGGTTATTGGACATACTGATAAGCAATTCGAGGATGTTGAAGTCTTCATTGAATAATGATTGTCTTCCATCAAGGCGGGCATAACCTAACTCATTTCCAAAACTCTCGTGTAAAGTGTTCCCTTCAGTTCATCCATTGCAGATCCAAACTGTAAGTAGATAATTACATTTGTTCACACCTGGTATATATGAATATATATATGATAGTATACCCAGTTACAGCATTACTAATAATGACTGCGTTCATGACATTATTACTTTTACTTGACTTTCAATGTTTCTGACTTTTCTGCTGCTGATGCCTTTGACAAACTGTTCATTGATTTCAGCTGCTTCGTTGTTGTCACTGAAGTAGCCATTGGGCCCAAAGTAGGATTCCAAGAAGTATTCCAAGCCTTCAACTCTGCCCCCAACTTCAAACAAGTTGACGGAGTGACCGAACAGATCGACAGTCAAATTGGCCATCATTGACCTTGGAAGGAAAGAAGAGGAAGACCAGATCAGGTTGCTCTCAACTGACGCTCCAGCATTCAGCTTCTCCAAGAAAATGGATTTCTCGTAATTGTGGGAAAATTTTCTGTTGTCGAGATCGAAGTTACTCCTCAACTCTTCATTCTGCAGAATTGCTCGAATGTCTTGTTTGTGGATGTTTGATGTTTCTTTGAGGTTTGAAAGGTGAGACCAAATAAATGAACCAACTTGGTTAATGTTCTCAGTTTCAAGCTGCTGTCTGACAAGGTTAATGGTTTGAGTACTTGCACACTGCATCAGAGCGAGGTAGGCGGCAATTCTGATCTCGGAATCTTCGTCAGTATTTGCAAACACTGTTTGTACTTCGCTTTTCTGTAAATGAAATCGGACGGAAATATAATCCGATCAGTATGCTATGTTTAACTGTGAAACTGGTCACTTAGATAATAACTGTATCTTTAATGTTATAAAAAACCCAACGTTCTGTTATAATTAGTGTACAAACGTAGCAGTAAAGTGGCTATAAAAGGAATTATGTCTGCTATGCCACACTCACTATACAGTGCACCTCACTATTTTCCTCCTCGAACTAGCCTCGATGATGGGATTTCTTGTTCGATTTGAAGAAAATATTCTTGAAACATGTTTAATCACATTATCAGGAGGGCACAAGCGGATCTATAATTTTGTATTCTAATATGATTTGGTGTTTCCTTACAAATAAGATTTGAAATCTGGAAGAAAAAGCTGTACGGTACACAACGTTTTTTATCAGGCGTTTTGTTTTCCAAATTTCAAGTGGGTGTCTTTATAAAAATCGGAATTACTTTTTGATCTCATAGACAATAGCTATTGAATAATGAGGTACATACATCAGCATCGCAGGACATGCGTCTGAACGCTTCTATGGCAGCGAGTCTGACCTCTACTGGGTTTTCCGTCCTGGTCAAGCAGCTGTTGATCTTAGGAACAGCGCGAATAGCATACCCAGCATTTCCAAGGGCTCGAAGACTAATGATAGTCTGAAAAGGAATGCTTATTATAAATCATCCTTATTTGAATACATAATGATCATTTTAATGTCATAGCGCGAAAATACTATTCACAGCTTCATTTGTTGATAGTAGATTTGATACCTTTTGCAATTTGTCTCCGTCGACGCTACATCCATATGCGATTTTTTCCTCGATTGTAGATACAATGATGCTGACATCCATATCGTTATCACACGAATTTTTTCCACAGAAGTTGTGAACCAGGGATGTGACAGCTAGCATGGCTTTTCCGTTGCTTTTGGCAAGAAGTGGCTGTAATTAAGGATAGCGGTAATTTAAAAGGACACTGAACGACTATAGAAATGGAATACTTTCCATATTATTCATTTATAGTGTCTCATCGATTCATTATCGTTTACTTACCGTGACCTCTCTCAGCATGTCTTTTGTTGGATGCTGGATGAAGGAGAGTGTTGTAAGCCACATATCGGCCTCTATACCTGTGATCTCTTGACTGTTAATTAGTTCCGTAAGCATACTCAACGAAGCACTAGTTCCTGTCATTGGTATTGCGTCCAAGAAAAACTTCCTGCAAACACATAATTAGAAATAAAGTTTGTTATTCAGAGTACTTTTCATTATCAGATTACCAATAAGACTTATGCACGAAATATGAATGTAACGCATAAACTCTGTTCGTACTTTACTCTCTTTAAGTTGTTAGCGCACAAACTTCCAGTTCGGAGTCTCTGGTACACCCTTCGGAGAGATTGTGAGTCGACGGTTTTCATTAAGTACACCAGCTCAGAGAAAAGTCTTGGTGTATCTGGGCGTATGTCCTGTCTTGTATTATCACAAACCTCCATAAGTTTGCCTTCTAGATCAGATTGGGAACGAATGGATTTGTCAGGGTCGTAGGCATGTTCGAACGTCATTCCTCGTCGATCTCGGATGACGCCTGTTAGCAAAATGACATGAAGAATATCAATGGCACCAAATCATCAACTGTAGATAATGCTGATCAATAACATGACTTAGATCAATTAATGATTGGATTGTTATAGTGCATACCGGTTGTTGCCGATGGAACGGATTCCTGAACAAAGTTCAGTGTCTGTTTGCTCTCAGTTACTGCACCACTCCCCTCTCGAGAGAACGGTCTGAAAACATGGGATTCCACACAGTTGGCAGCCTTCAGTAAACCATCCGATGAAATTTCCTGTTGGCATTGATGCTCGCTATTCATGACAGGTATAGCTTGGTTCTCCTGTAAAGACACGTATATGTAAAGGTCCACATGCCTTGAATATTCTTGTGGACTTGTGGAAGTCTTGAAACAGGACTTAAACAATTATTCGAACGTATTGTGGTTTGTATATTTTACTTACTGAAGGGACTCTGTACGAAATGCCCTGGACTGATGTACTGTAGTCGTTACGTTCCGTGCATCCGAGCAGATTCTTTGTCTTCCTCACCATATAACCATCTTGGCCGTTGATTGTTCTATATTCGACTTCGCAGTTGCCATTGACGTCAGACTAAAACATCAGAATGGAAATATGCCAATTTCATGTTTCTTTACGACTTCCGTAAATCAAAATCGCAATAAGAGTTTTGATAACAAGAATTATATCTATGTATTCTACGAACCTCAGTTGTTTTCTGGTCACGTCTAAGGTCATCCATGCTGTTCTGGAAGACAGACAATATACCCCGTTTGATGTTCAGAGCCCATGTGACTTCGTCCGAAGATGGACATAGCTCATCTACGATGCCATCTTGGAAGGAAAATCGCAGATCATGCCTCTCTAAGACACGACGAAGTTCTTCACTTCCCTCTGACAATATCATCCTTTCATAGTTCGTTGGGTCTGTTTCGTGCAGTCGCACATTCTCAATCTTCAATCAGAAATGTCAGTTATCTTTACATTAAGACGTGTAAATATACAGATAGACCTAAATTTAATATTTTTTGTCACTTGCATTCTTCCATGATAATTTATGTCGTGCTAATTTGATTCTGGTTCTGGAAGTTTCAATTCAATGCTTATTATATAATTGATAGGACATCATTAATATAATGACAATAGATTACAATTAAGCGTTGAATCCATTGCAGAATGCGACAGATTGCAATCATACCAAACACATAATTATATATAAATGGAAGACTCGCATTTGATAAAAACGTAACAGAAATATAGATAAATTGCATATACTCTAATTAAACTGAACTTGAATACACACCCTGAGAATGAAATCACATTTGGAAACTGCCTCCACATGAACCTTAGCCGTTAGTTCCATTCCGGACGATCCTTCTGATGCTCCTTTCACACTGGTGGATGTTTTTACATTGTAATCAAACTCATACGACCTTCCCGGTCTGTATCCAAACTTATTTGTACCTTTGAAAAAACAATTGATTTTACAACAGTTGGGGCCTGAGATAGTTTACTCTGATAAAAATAGTATTGTACAGTATTCGCAGGCGGAGTCAAACTTCAATCACATTTTGATAATAATTTTGGTTCGTTATTGATGTAATTGTTTAATTACCTTTTGATTGCGTAAAAATACTTACTTGGACATGTTTTTGAACACGAATCTCTAATAGAGTCTATAGGGCCTGGAAGAAAAACAGAAAACCTATGTAAAAGGTTTTTAGGTGGACATATGATGTATAAGTATGTCTAACTGTTTCCCCGTTCAAACTCAGCTTTATTATCATTATTGTTACAGTCTTAACGGCCTGTCAATACCAAAAAAGTCATTCGGGCCATCAACCGATGAAACACAACGATTCATAAGGGGAAAAATATCAAACAAACTAAAAGGTAAAAGACAAATGCTAAAAAACTTAAATGACTATGTTATTACAACAGCTTAAAATGGTAAGTAATAGTCTATAATATAGACCAACATCATTCAAATAAACTAGAATTTTATAAATGTCAATAACTTCAAAAACGGTCTTTAGACTTGTAACGTTACAAGAAAAAACATTCTTGAGTAGTTAGAAGGTCAATGCAGTCCAATAAAAAAGTTCAACGGTCAAACTCAGCCTTGTATGTAAGTAATAGATGTCAATGTATACCAACACATGTATACTACCTTTAGGTGTCTGCTGTTTAATGTAATAGGAACAAACCCAGACATTTTTATGAGTTTACAGTTGCTACTAAAAATATTGAAAATAAAAGTATTTAAGAAATCATATTGAAAATATTGTCATGTGGACGAAACTCATATTTGTGGATTTTCTGCTGCTTAACACCTCAATGAAAAATATCGGAAAGATCCTATCAAAGGAGAAATAAGTACTGAATATGGCAATTATTACCAGATCAACAAAGGCAACAAACAGAACATGTCACTATCACCAAACATGTTAAAGGACATTACGTTTTAGCACATTGGCTGTCAACTGCATTTGGTCTATCAATCAATAGAACTAAAATTGGAATTATTTAATCAATAAGCAGTCAAAAAATTCTGAAACAAAATGTTTTCCAGCGCACTTTAGACGAAATCAATTTGTCGACATGTAAATAACAAATGAAAATCGTCCAAATTCATCATACAATTACCAATTGACAAAGTTGCTTAAACTACCGTTCGAAAATGTGAACGCTGATTAACTTTCCATTCGTCATAAATAAATAAGTTTCAGAACCATTGCTACAACTGGATGAATTGAAAGCAGTGAAGTTTTAGAGAACAGGATTAGAATTAAAACAAGGAGACATTGTGTTACGATGTTACTTGATGAGTAAGCCATTATTGGCAGACATGTACATTGAACATTGGAGGAGGAGGGCTGGGTTTCCAGAGCATGATGGGTCTCGCCGTCCGTTCCCGATAAACTCTCGGTCATTTCTGAGTCCGTAAACCGTATAAATGGAAGTATGGTGTAGAGTCCAAAGATATGCTTTTCCAGTTGCCATTAAAGAACGTCTTCTTTTATGAGTACATTTACAGAAGACGGAAAATGCATTTATCTGTATATCACATCTTCAAATCGGACGTTTAAATCAAATAACAAACCCATCGAAATCATGTGTTTTAAATGAAATGAAATTTTCAAAATGTATAATTAAATGGCTGGGTAAACGGAACATTCGGTACCAGAGATTATAAATTGTATCAAAAATGTTGTAGTGAAGTAACTATAATGTTAGAGATTGTTTATATTGTCTATCGAAAACCCAGAGCGAGAGGAATTAAAAAGATATCAGCAAAAAACAATTAAAGCAACTTGACTTCAATCATGCAATATAACACGCCTGAAATAAAAGTCATTTTTTTTGCGAACCAACAAAAATATAATAAGTTATTGACTACCAAATTACTGTGATCAAAGTTAGACATACAGTCATAATTTTAAACTTCACAGTTAGAGAAGAACATAGGATACAAAGTAAACGCCATAACGATAAATCACCAAAGGAAAAAGGAAAAATCGGACATTTAAAAATATTTGTGACAATAGTGAAACTTTAAAGTATAGTTGAAATCTTTTTCTATAGTAAATCACACCACCTAGTTTCAGATAAGTCTGTTGTATCCATAAAATTAACTCACCCGCCTGAGTCGAAGCCACCAGGGCAACGACTAAAAGTAACTTGAGCTCCATTCGTGGGAGCTGGGGCTCGTCTATACTTCTCTGCGTCTGTTGTGAAACTCTGATGCTGGACTGGCTTTATATACCTTTTTCATATCAGCCAGTACAAAATCCACCGAGCAGTACCAGGGTACATTGCTGACACAGGTAGGGCCCTACATTTGTGATCACCTTTGTTCACTGATATAGTTATCATAAACCATTTTTAGATAAACGACAAACTGAATGTCATATAATTCTGTCGTAATGTTGTGCAATATTGTACTTCAGATTGACATCATGTTTGAATTTTTAATTGTCGGTATATGTGTAGGATTAACGTGTAGATGCTAACCTCTCTAAAATTATTTCATGATCGAGCTTATTCTACACTCAAAACTTTTTTGTTAAATATCGCGATATCCACGATTCCTAATATTAGAACACATTACAACACATTGATGTAATTGGAAACTACTTTAATTTCTTGTGTGATAGGAAGTTAAATGTGTTTTTTCCCTTTCTTTTCGGCTTCGTTGTCATAAGCTTATCCAATTTTGGAACGTGACTTTGCATACGATAGCCCAGACGTGACGTCAATTTAGTTAAAGATGCTTTACTCTACTGAGATCACAACAATGTCTATTCCTAACAAAATGGAAATTTGTAAAATAAATCAATTAATAAATAAATTGATCAAATATAGTATAGCATAGTGTATAGAAAGAGAACCTTTTCGTAGGACAGTAGTTGGTTTAGTATATAGAACGAGGATCTTTTCGTGGGACAGTCGTTGTTTCAGTATATAGAACGAGGATCTTTTCGTGGGACAGTCGTTGTTTCAGTATATAGAACGATGAGCTTTTCGTGGGACAGTCGTTGTTTCAGTATATAGAACGAGGATCTTTTCGTGGGACAGTCGTTGTTTCAGTATATAGAACGAGGATCTTTTCGTGGGACAGTCGTTGTTTCAGTATATAGAACGAGGATCTTTTCGTGGGACAGTCGTTGTTTCAGTATATAGAACGAGGATCTTTTCGTGGGACAGTCGTTGTTTCAGTATATAGAACGAGGATCTTTTCGTGGGACAGTCGTTGTTTCAGTATATAGAACGAGGATCTTTTCGTGGGACAGTCGTTGTTTCAGTATATAGTTTCAGTATATAGAACGAGGATCTTTTCGTGGGACAGTCGTTGTTTCAGTATATAGAACGAGGATCTTTTCGTGGGACAGTCGTTGTTTCAGTATATAGAACGAGGATCTTTTCGTGGGACAGTCGTTGTTTCAGTATATAGAACGAGGATCTTTTCGTGGGACAGTCGTTGTTTCAGTATATAGAACGAGGATCTTTTCGTGGGACAGTCGTTGTTTCAGTATATAGAACGAGGATCTTTTCGTGGGACAGTCGTTGTTTCAGTATATAGAACGAGGATCTTTTCGTGGGACAGTCGTTGTTTCAGTATATAGAACGAGGATCTTTTCGTGGGACAGTCGTTGTTTCAGTATATAGAACGAGGATCTTTTCGTGGGACAGTCGTTGTTTCAGTATATAGAACGAGGATCTTTTCGTGGGACAGTCGTTGTTTCAGTATATAGAACGAGGATCTTTTCGTGGGACAGTCGTTGTTTCAGTATATAGAACGAGGATCTTTTCGTGGGACAGTCGTTGTTTCAGTATATAGAACGAGGATCTTTTCGTGGGACAGTCGTTGTTTCAGTATATAGAACGAGGATCTTTTCGTGGGACAGTAGTTGGTTCAGTATATAGAACGAGGATCTTTTCGTGGGACAGTAGTTGGTTCAGTATATAGAACGAAGATCTTTTCGTGGGACAGTAGTTGGCTTAGTATATAGAACGACATTAATTTAAACGACATTTGAGCGTGTCAATGGTCGATGTCGTATGTGGATCTATGAAATTTCAGTTGGACAGTAGTCGGTGTAGTATACAGAACGACAACATTTTAGTGTGTCAATTGTCGAAAATAGTCATATTAGTATATAGAGCGACGACATTTTAGTGGGACAGTAGTCAGTGTCGTATATAGAATGGCGACATCTAAGGAAACAACTGCCGGAATAGTATATAGAGCGACCATATTTTGGTGGAGAGTGCTCGGAGTAGTATAGGGAACAGCGACATTTTAGTGGGACAGTCATCAGTGTCGTATGTAGAGCGACACATTTGCGTTTGGTAAAACGAAAATAATAAATTTCGTGTGACGTTTGTGTAACATCATATGAGAACTGTACCAACATTCATTTGTTTATTAAGGCAGTTTATGTACAACCTGACTATGAATTAATTTGAAATGTAGATAAAATCAGATCAGTTGGTGATATTTCATACGAACATTAGGAGTTGATACGTATTTACGCTTTATTTTAGTGCGGTCATGTACTGAGTGGATATCTGACACAGTTAGGATACTATTTTAGTATTCTCTTTGTCCAATGATACACTTATCGCAATCGTTTTTAGATAAACATTAACATATCAATGTTGTGTGATATTGTCGTACTTCAGAAGTGCATTATAAAGCTTCTTATCCGCACTTTCCGAAATCTGTTACTATAAACTACGGGTTTCTTGTTCAACATTTGTAAATTAACTATCAACTACCTAACTATTTTCGTGTGTTTTCTTTCTTTATGATGTACCGCCATATGTCAACACGTGATGAAGGCTTGTTGTTCAACAGGACTGGTTATACATATGCCAAACATAGTGAACATATATTAGGGATTAAAAAAAAAATCGTTGATATATGGGAGTTAACACTGCAGTTGTATAATATGTTTGAAACTATGGAGACACGTTCTTTGGAAAATATGTAGGCAGATTAAGATATTTTCTTAATAAAATTTTGATTTGTCAGCTGTTTCCGTAGAACTAGTTTATGTATGTCCTCTTTAGTGTGATCTTTAGTTCCCATGTTCACATGTGTATTCTGTAGGTTAATTTTACGATGCACAAAAAACATCTAGACGATTGCATAAAGCTAGAAACCAATCCACACTCCGTTATTTGTTGTAACTGTAGCGTTTGCATAGCTACAAAAAGTTTGATAAAGCTTAGCACTTTAGTAAGTGATCAAGCAGAGTATATTCTACAATTTACGTGTAAGAAAAGTCAATGTCCTGGTCAGGAATATAATTATGAATTAAAAATAATCTCAAACATTCACTTGTTCTTGAACCAAGATCAGTTTTAACATGTCAGAAACACCAATTATGAATTGTTATTGAAACGTTAAAAACCGTTCAGATAGATTTGATGGACATATGGGTAATGCGGAAATTTTTCGAAGTGCGTTTAAAGCTCGTCACGTCAAAGTTTCTTATGGCCAGTGACATAATGACTATGAATGTCAACTTAAAGTAATTAAGTGCTTACATTTATTATTTCCAAGTTCCTATCTTGTTATATTTTTTGCTCTCTTTCCTCCGATAATATAACAAGATAATCTAATATTTTCTAATGGGATTATGGTTACACCCATAAAAAATCCCCATACTTCTTATCAACTGTAATCTCTCAAAACCATATGTTATCAATTCATTTGTCAGCAGTCAATATCGTGATATTGGAAGCAATCCCCTGAATCTAAAATAAATTGGGACATGTTAAAATATATGATGTGGCGTAGGATTGTTGCTATCTGGAAATGGAACATTCTCAAGCTTGTCACACCATTTTATGGAGAGTTGTCCTGGTCTGTTTCGTTGGAAAACGGCTGATTCGGCAGTCTGTCATGACCTTGATACCTAGTTTTGTTGAGTAAATCTGGGCGATCAGTTTAAAAAATTGACGTCAATACCCACAAAAAACAACCTGTCATTGACGTCAATACTAACAAACCAAAACCTGTCATTGACGTCAACACCTACAAACAAAAACCTGTCATCAGCCTCAATACCTAATCAAAGTACTGAAAGTACTGAGAGGCTAAACGTATTGAAAAACGTTCACAAATAACCGCTAAGCTATATTACTGTCCCTATACTCCTACACTTTGGAATGCAAAAATTACTAAAATAAGAGAACCAAAGGCTATTTTTCTTAATTGTACAGTATCAAAAATATATCATTCATAAATCATGAGCACCAAATGTACCTTGCCTCTGAAGCTCAAACTTTTCATCTTCAAAAACTTGAAAAAGTGTCATGGCGGTGGGTGTGAAAAACCTGAAAAAGTGTCATATCGGCGGGTGTGCGCGTAGGACGAACAGTCCAATTTTGTGACGTCTAATGAGGTAAAGTGATGTTATATATCAAGACGATCTTGCCACAACAACAGGGATTAAAGCAATATTGATGTTTTGTTTGTAAGTTTTGTTTGTTTATAAGTGCCAAGCCCCCAGACTAGCTTCTTATCGTGGCGCCAACTCGCATGTATAGTGTTTTGTACGCTTACGTCATGTCGAGAATTCCGTAAAATATATTGTTCAAAATTAATCAATCGTTCAACCACACTGTGCTTCTTTTTTCTAATATATAGTAATCGCATTGTTATTAAAAAATAAACTAATTTTGGATGCTTTTAAAAAAGCGATTTGAAAAATAGCGGCATTATTTACGCAGAAAATTGCCGCTAAAGGGCTCTAACTCTTTTTGATATTTCCGCCAATGAGAAGGCCAGGATCGGTAAAGTTTGTCTGAAAGGCCGTCACAATAGGCTATGCGTACTGAGTACGTTTAGCCTAAAAACCACATACTGTCATTGACCTAAATACCCAAAAACTACAATTTGTGATTGACGTCAATACCCACAAGCCATAACCTGTCATTGACGTGAACACTCACAAACCACAAGTTGTCATTGACGTCAATACCCACACGCCCTAACCTGTCATTGACGTGAACACCAACAAACAAAAACCTGCCACTGACGTCAAAACCTACAAAACAAAACCTATTTTACAATTGGACGTTGGTGTCAATATTAGCATGCTAACACTGGTTTTGCTAGATTGATGACCGTCACACTGATCTCATTGTGAAATATATTATTTTTGTGCGATATCAAGCCGAACGTGTTTGATGCTCGTTAGTTTGCCTGTTGGTTACATTGTTGAGAATCCTGTTCTTATATGAGAACGTAGTACTGTTTAATTGGATTAAGCAAGGTTTACGTTGCGGATGTCGACGATAAAGTAGTAGACGCTTGCTCTTCCGTAGAATCTGGTCTTATTCTTGTACTTGTTTTAAGGAGTCTCCGCCTAGATTGATATTTTGTTCATATAATGCCTTTTATTGAAATAGGGTTTGAATTATGATTAGGTTGACCTGTTGGTATTTTCTTGTTATTTTTCAACAGTAGAGTACATTCTTTCTCGAATCAGGATAGCGTTAACTCCAAACTGTAATATTTAACAAATAAAAACACTGAAAACATTTTAGGAAGATTAAATTTAAATCAGATTGTTCTGAAGGAAAGGCAATTACTGCATCATCGATATCTCTAAACTTTGAACATACCTCTCTGAGTTTTGTATGAATTAAGTCACAACTCATACTTATGATCATAATCATCAGACAAACCTCCATATCTCACGTGGATCAAAATATTTTTTCCAGTGAGATCATGAATTTTTCGTCCCTAATTGTATATCACTTAGAATATCTGTATTTGTTTTACGTTTATCGGTCAGTAGTCGACGGCTATTTTGAAAGCTGTATATTGAATGACAGTGATGCTAACATAAATATTTTGATTGATTACATTCTATTACTATGATAGACTTTGTCAAACAAAGGTATTCTTGAGAATTCGAGAATTACTGCAACAAGCATACCTTCTAAGTTAATGGCCTTACTTTTTCACAGACAAAATGCAACCAAAATATCACATGCTATTTAATTTTATTCAAGTTAAACATTTCAAAAAACCAATACAAAATTCTTAAATTTCGTTCATAATCACTGATTAGTTCTTAAGTTGATTCTTAATGTCCAACCATTTTAACGGCATCTGTCCTTGACCTCCCAGGTATCCACGAAAGAGGTGATGTCACTGGTGAGTTGTCGTGATGACATCATCATGTCGTTATGACGTTCATTGTCGTAAGTTCCCAGTAAACCACCAGTCTTTCCGTAGTACCAACCACTCAGTCCAATCTCGTACTTATCATTGGGCAAGTTATGATGAATAGCGAAGCCACGCCCACTCACTGTGACGTCATCACCCTCATTGATGACGGATATATCTTGGGCGTGGTATGGCATTTCAACAATGGCTCCGTCAACTCTCAACTGTAAAGCGAATTCGTGTATCATAGTATTATCAACCGAAAGTCATATTTATTCCACAGACTTGATACGAAAGAAACGGTTTCACTTAATGATAACTTTTTGTATTGGTT